>NC_065531.1:27842789-28145820 GCF_020184175.1 Aphis gossypii
GTGGACTTTACGATAAGAAAACCAAGTTCCACCTTGTGTTTAGTGTTGTTTTATCTATTGGAGTTGGTTTGGCATACAAATATGGCATTGGTGAACCTCGTAAGAAGGCTTACGCAGAATTTTACAAGTAATTTATAAATCTCTTTAGCGTGAATAGTTATTAACACATTTAATCTTTTATTTTATAGACACTATGATGCCGAAAAGGATTTTGAAAGAATGAGGAAATTAGGACTTTTCTCATCTTGCCCTGTTGATGATTAAAAATTAAAATAACCTATGTCATAATGTAACTAACTAGTTGTTCTATGTAAATTTTTTTGATCAGAAGTCAATGAATACATTTTTGTATTGATAAAATATAATTAATTATTATGTGCTACTGATTGTATTCTACTATTTATGTGTGTATGTTTAAAAGCCACATTGTTTAGTTAATTTGTAGCTATACTTAATCACTGAAAGCATATTATAATACACTTCAATATTATAAAGCTAACAGTATAATTTACCTTTTTAAATGTCTCTACTGAGAAAACAATTGATATATGAAAATACTTGGTGATATTTATAAGTTTTCTCTTATTCAAAAAATAACATCCTCAGAATTCTGAGTATTGTTTTACAAATACTAGTTAAGCTACACATTGAGTGAGTACGACGAGATGATTGGATAATAATTACTAACCAACTAAAATACTATTATACAGTAGGTATATTTATTTATCACTTTATGGCTTTTGGCTAAAACTTAATTTGGCCAGTGCACACTGCACGAACTAAGATTTTGGTCAATTTGAACCATACGTTCATACTGAAATCATTCATTTATCGAATTTCGATTTTGGGATTTCAAGTCAACGTTATCTATCACCAATTAATAAATTTGAGATTTTATATGATTTTTGACAAGGTGAATTAGCGATAACGTCAGGTGCGCCAACTCATTAGAGCTGGAGGTAACAAAACAGTCATAGGGTTAAAAGTCGTTAGTCGTTACTATGCTGGATTTTTGCAATGGTGAGGTCCACTACCAAATTCGTCTTTTTTTGCTGTGCCGGGACAATTTGTTCAGCAGTAATAATTTATTCGATTATTGCATTGTTCTGTGCTTGTGGCGGGGTGACCGAACATCGAAAGCGAAGTAAACAGCATATTTTAATATTCGAATTTGCGTGATTTGCATCAACTATATAGCACGTGCAGTGCGACCAACCGGTCGGTGGCTACCGCCGATCCTTCCGGTTGGATTTTCCAAAAAGAACGAAACTTGATGAAGCGCAAACCTAGCACCTCCCCGAAATAGGGTCCATTTGTCCGCAATTTTTGGCACTAGCGAATTCGGTTGGGTTCGGTCGGCGAACGGGATCATCGGCCGCGGCGGCGTAGAACATCGCTACCGCCGGGACATTTAGCGCGTCGACACGTTGGCCGCACTGCGACGGGCAGTGATGTGCATTGCAAATGGCCGATCTTGTTATTGTTCCGTAGTCCCGTAGCGTTTCGCGATTTAACACGATAATATACCCCCGGACTCGCGAAAGCCCGTTGTCGCCGTCTTCATCGTCGTCCCGCACGGATAACCGTAGTGTTGGTGATCGCCGTCGCGTACGTATCGTTTGTTAATCGTTCGTCCGCCGAAATATAAACGTCTTCGCCGCGAACGCATCGGCGGCGTTTCTCCCGTGTGTGTGTGTGCGTGTGTACGTGAGTGTGTGAGCGTAGACCGCGATATTAATATTATTATTGCGACTTTCTGTGTGTGTGTGTGTGTGTGTGTGCGCGAAAAGTGTCCGATGTACAGAAATAACGTCCATTGGATTACACTCCGGCCGCCAGGAACAACATGTACGTAACAGATCGGTTGACACCGAGCTTTGTGTAGGGTTTTTGTTGGCGGCGGCGGCGGCGGCCGGGCGTTTCGGGTTGGCCGTTTCACCACTGCCGTCGCTCCCTTGGGCCATCACAAAATGGTGGTCGGGTCCATCGGACGACAACGTAGTCCGCCCATATAAAGGATTCGATTTTTCCGTGGCCGAGTGGCCGAAGGAACCACCTTGGCCACTCGACTTGGGGGCCCCCGGCCGCCCGCCTGCCATAGCCGTGTTATTATTATTATTATTATTATTATTATTATTGTGATGGTCGTACATAGTCGGGGCCACGTTCCTTAGCGGGGAGGAGAGGGGTTGAACATTTTTTCGAGTTTTTACGAGACACTGATCGAATTTGGAAATATTTATCGTGCTCACGGACCAAAACGATTTTATTTCAGTTTTTTTTCGTTGACTTGTGTTTCGAGACAAATGTGTTCGACACGCGCCCAACTGATGTCAATCCTAAACGAAGTCGATCCAACACTACTTAGTTAGTGTCGCGTTATTTCGATAATTTTTTTTTATCTCGCCATTCGCCAATAATTTTATCGTGTTTGTAGATTTATAGAATATAAATTAGTATAAATAATCATCTCTATTTGATAACCATTACATGATCATAATAATATGATTGTCTTAGTTGGTAAGTAAAGTTTATATGATTGTATATCTCATAACTGGCATGAACTAAGAGAGACCATTGCTTTACGATCGTTGTCTAATATGTGATTACGTATTTAACTATATTTATCGTAATCTATTAAAAATCAATAGTTTTAAATTAAACACTCAATAATTGTAAGCATTTGCATTTCAACATTGGTAGGTAGTAGAGTAATATTTAATATTTAGTAAATTTTAAATACTCTACTTGTTTAATTTGTCAGTGGTTGTGTTGCTTTCCATAGGTAACAGTTATTTGCGTGTGAATATCTTGGCTCATTAGGTATAGTTTCTTTTGTTAATACCAAAATGTTTCTTTTTTTTTTGATTACAAAGTCATGATTATCATTTAAATTATCTAGATAATAAAAATAATCTTAACTATCGATTCTACCACCCATGTCTATAATCAAATTAAAACAGAAATTATTGCATTGCTTAATTCTTCAACTGCTCATAATATTTTAAAATTTAATTTTTATTTATTTAGTAAATAAAGCAATTACCTATTTGTATTTTTAGAATACAAAATGTACTAGAAAATATGTAAGATTATATTATTATAATGATTTAAAATGCCTTTAAGTATGAGTGCGGCGTTCAAATTGTGACCACTGACTCAATTAAATAAAACTTAATAAAAAAAATGTTTAAAATTTGTGGATGAAGTATAATTTTCTATTGAGCAGTGATCTTGTATCCAATTGTTATATTCATAGGTATATAATAATTATATTTTAATAATAATTCCAATGCCCGATATTTCCATTTTCACTATAATATTTTAATATATATATTTCAATCAAGTTAAAATAAATCCATGTATAATACATTAAAGACTATTAATATAATATACGTTAATAACTATTCCTAAAATAATTTAATTGTAGATCATGACTAGTTTGATACCACCTATTTTATGAAATCTCTTTACTAGAAAGGTACCTAACAGTTTTATTTCAATTATTATTTTTCTAAAATACCACTTATTAATACCTATTATCAATAATTTTAAAACTTACCATCTAGGTATCAAGTAACCAGATGTTTTTTTTTAAATTACGTAATCCATTTTTGTTATTGTAACATACTATAATTTAAAAAAAATATATAGTTATAGGTAGTATTATCAAAAATATAATTTATAGGTATTTTTGAGGTGCCTATTGATAAATTGTTCCTTGATGAATTTGAAGGAAGCAACTTTATCATGAAGTTTAAAATAAGAACTCTGGCATTGTAATTCAATGAAGTCTCAAATCTCAGTTTTTTTTTTTAAACCCCATGACTGGCACTACAATAAAAATAATAATTGCAAAATTATAATTTTTTCTTAAACAAATTATATTTTAAAATAAAAATAAAATAACTTTTACATCCATTACATAAGGTTTCTTTGTAGTTGGTTCCTAAATGTATAACTTAACAATTTACACATCTTGAAGTTGAATCAACTTGATACAGCTGGATCATCCATGGTTAATGTTTATCGAGATGTTTATATATTGAAAATTTAAGTTTTTATAACCTATTTATATAACTTATTACTGAGTGAACCTATTCTAAAAAAAAAAATAATGAACACAAGTTTATTTTAATCTCAATAACTAATATTCTAAGTTTTATATCAACATAAGATAATATTGAACTTTTACTATTTTTTATACATTTCATTTGTCTGTATTAAGTGTTAGTTTAATCTACTTTAATCTTGATTTCTATTTAAAGTACCTAATAAAATAAAATATTAATGGTTAGGTGTACAAATATAAAATTGTATAAATATCCGTTTAAATATATATTTTTTAAATAGCTTTAAATGAAAATAAATTTTATTGCTGAATCGTACTTATAAAAATAAAATTATTTCTTTTAAGTACAATTGTATCTTGTGTGCCTAATATGAAATTAATTACTCATAGTTGTAAAACACTGATTACTTACTAATATTTTTTTATAATCAATTATTATAATTTTATTCAAAATTAATTTTAGATAAAAAACTTTTAGTAAAGGTAAAAGTAATTAAAAACTTATTCCAATATACCAATTGTTTGATTTTTTTAATACATTGCCTCGATTATTATTTATAAGTTATCCACCTAGGTACCTGTAATCTATTTTATTTTAATCTTTAGGTATGTACTTATTCAAAATAAGTTATATTAAATTCTTGTATTTAATAATTTTGGGTTTTATTATAATTACCTATTTTATTTTATTATAGGCATGGTCGCCCATAAGTAAAATTTTAGGAGAGTTAAAATGAATAATTCTCTGTAAAGAAAATAATTATATTATGGTAATATTTATTATTTATTGAGTTACAAGTTTTTAATATTTTTTATATCCAAGGGGGGGGGGCAAGTGCCCTATCTTGCTCCTCCTAATGGATGCCCATGATTATAGGTAGTACATATATTTTATATTATGAGATAAAAAAGTTAAATTTGCATACAGATAATATATTTTTTTTAAATTTAAGAACTAATATTTTATAAACCTCTATAAATATAACCACAAATTGATTTAAAAAGGTTAGTTATGCGGTACCTAGTTACTTTTACTTGTTTTAGTAAATTAACTAGGAATCTAAATATGTTCTAATAAAAGTATTTAAGTATAATATATATAATATACCTACTAATTAAAACAGAAAATTTCACATAAATAAATTGCTTACATAATATGATAATTTATTCCTATAGGTAGCTATCTTATGTTTAGTCTTTAATAGGCTCGTGTTTTTAAATAAAAAAACAGTTAAGCTTCATAATTTAGATAGGTAATTTAATTTTCAAATATTGTTAATTAATATCTAGTGAATTCTATAAAAAGACAATTATAGGATTAATTAAGCACCTATTATAGATTCTGAGTATCTATTATATTGGTTTTATATTAATATTTTATAAATTACCTTTTAGAGCAGTTTAAAACAGTTCTAATTTTCTCTTTGGTGGGATTTTTTTGTGGTAGTAAATTTAATCTTGTTGACTTATACTTGAAAAAGTCAATATTACCTAACTGGTAAAAAAAAAAAATAGTCTTTGGCAAAATAAATTTTGTGCTAACCTATGTATTTATAAATATTTGAAATATCTATCGATTTGGTTTTTTCTTTGTTATATGTATGACAAATTTTTTTTTCTTTTTAATTAAATTTACTAATAACTTAATATTTTTTTGTTTAAAGTTCATGGAATTTTTAATTTTAATGTTTATGATAGTTTTAATAATGTAATACTGAAAATTAAAAAAAAAAAAAATAGTGTAGTCACATATAATATTTTACCTAAGTGATAAGACTTCAAATTTGGATAAGATTGGATAGGTACCTAGGTATCTAATCAAATGTATAGTTAATGTTTTCTATACTTAAAAAAAATATATTAGCTGAGGAAACTATGTATAGTACAATGATTATACAATATGATAAATTTTCTTAAGTTTTAGTGTAGGTAATTGTAACTTATAAACTATTGCTTATTTATACCATTACCCTATTTTTATTATTTTATGTTAAGTTTGTATTATTTCAATAGTTATCTAAAGCTTATATTATACTGAGTGTCACATAATATAATATATTGTAACCCAACATTTCTGACACTCATAATTTAGTTAATAGTTTAAGTATTTTTTGGACTATTAGGTGGTTTATAATAAATAATATGATAAATGCAATGTGTTCAATAAACATTTATTCAAACTACTCTATTACAATATGGAACAATATATGTTATAAATTTATAATATAAACATAATAAATTACCTACCTATAAATACAACTATAGATAGGTACCTACCTTCAATATTTTTTTTATTATTATTAATAAATACATTAATATTTATAATGAATTATTGTGGATTACAATATTCAAGTATAATTATTTAGAAGCATCTACTTTAAATTATTTTATATTCTTTCATTTGGTAACTCTTTTATTTTTTATGTTTTAGGTTAAACAAATAGTTGGATTTAAACCCAATTTGTAAGAAAATGGAAGATCTGGTTATGGTATGCTTATATTGTTTAGGTCTAGTAAAATTTATATTAAATATATTATTTCTTAATTTCAGTGAAATGGCCGCAAATAGCGATGGTACTACTCAGCTGGTTACAACCATTGTCACATGCGAAGGGGATCTGAATGACCCTCAATTTAACCAACAGTTTGATAAGATTGTGAAAGATCTAAACAAACTTCTATTCCAAGGTAAATTTATAATTTTTTTATTAAAAAATGTCATTATTTTATTAAGTTTAATATTTTTGTTTTTCTTTTGTTTCTTTTTTTATTAGGAACTATACAAGCACCTGTAGATTATTTTAAAAAACCCATAGCATGCAATGTAGACTAGACATGAATGGTACTTACTTAAGATAAATAATAAATTAACATAATACAAGTTATTTTATTTTTCTAAAATTGAATAATTTTCATTTTTTATTTTTTTAGGTTCGGCTGAAGAGAAAGGGATTTATGTAAACAAACTTGAGCCATGGAATTCTGTAAGGGTAACTATAACTGTGCCACGAGAAGCTGCTACAAAGCTTCAGCAGTTGGCACAACAAGGGGATGCAGCTCTTTCCAGGCTCGGAATTTTGTCTGTCCAAGTCGAAGGCGATCAGGTTTGTTAAAATAATAGTATTTAATATATTATTCTATGAAATTTTTGTGCTTAGATGATTTCCTTAAGACTTGGCGGCAATCGGTTTGGTGGAGAAAGCCAAGAGTTGGTGTTAAGAACATCAGCTGGCCCATCAAATACCAGTCAGCCAACTGCTTCAGAAGAAAGTGCTGCAGTGAATTCGTTGATCAAAGCTATGGCGTCTGCAACATCTCCTGCTCTGCAGTCTCCATCGCCTCAATTGTCGACGCCCCAGTTCAAAAGCCCCAATGTAGTGGCTGTCGATTCTACCCCTTTGCCTCCGATTCCACCTTTGCCCTCCACGGCAGAACCATCCCCAAGACCCCACATATGGCCGTTTGTAAGCATGAACCAAGCTGCTCAGACCATACACAACCGAGAGTCAATGCACACGGGACCTCCACCTCCACCACCTTATCCAGGATCTCAAAATGGAGTGTATAAAACCCAAAGATCAGGGGATGCAAATGCATCAGTGCACTCAAGTCCATTGTTGGTTAATTTGTTACAAAACGAAGGTGCTGGAAAAATGCCCCCACCAATGGATAAACATAAGAAACCGTTAATACCTTCCCCAAATGTGGTGAAAAATCAAGATGGTTTTTCTGGTTCAGAGTTTACTCAGTCTGCGTTTGCTAATGTTGCTTCGGATGTTCAAGTTGTCCAAAGGTTACAGAAGCTACCAGATTCAGTTACCAACAGTGCTCAGAATCGAGTAGATTCCATTGGATCTCCTAATGGACCAACTGCTAGGTTGGTTAACAAACACAATGTGCCTTCCCAAGAGCTCTCACAAACCCAGAAGATTGTCGGCTCACCAAATGTACAAACTTCTTATGCTGTTAGGCATACCTTTTTGTCAAGCTCACCAATTACCCAAAACCGTTTACAAACTGTTCCCCAAAATGTCACTATCACTACCAATCAATTAAAACTTAACCAAGGTTATATCAATCAAATGAGGCAAGGTTCAAATCATCTGATGACTAAGCCGAATATTACTCAACAATTTATTCAACCTCAAATTAGGTTACAAACACAGTATAGCCCAGCAGGGTCGCATAAACCAATTCAGACCAATGCCATATTGCAACAAAGGACAGATTTGATGTCTACTCAACTGACAACTGTTAGCAGCCATGATTCTACCCTTATGCTAAAAGGTCCATCGGTTTCAAGTCAATCCCAAAATATCACTTCCAATAATTCATTCCATCCTGTACCTAATCAGATAACAAATGTTTCTCAAACCCCTTGTACATATAGTGAAACGTCTCAGCAAAATTTTAATAATCTTATACAGGGTACTCATAATCATAATCAGGCACAAACTATTACTGTAAATAAAAAACCTGATGTATCATCCAATGAAATCAGTTCGCAACAAAAATTGGTTACTCAGCAATCTTCAGAAAATACATGTCAAGAAACTCAAAAAAGTGTGGTAACTAGTCAACCGATAAAATCTCCACCTTTAACTTCTTCTGGTAAACAGCGGCAGTTTCTCATAAATCCGTTGACTGGAGATATGGAACCTATGTCTAGTGATAGTAGTTCGGAAAGTGATACAGAAGAAAAAATTAAAAATTTGCCAGTAGTAGATGATAGCTTTTATAATTTTTCTTCTCCGATAACAAATGATAGGTCCAATTCTGTATTTTCGGACGATGAGGATACTGGTTCTCCTACTTCGCGTCGTAATGATACTACTACTGATCAATCTGATTCTGAAGCCACTGTAAGATCAACAAACAGTGAAGCATCTTCTCGTCATCGATCAAGTCCATTACCTGCTCCCGCTGAAAAAATAAAGTTGCGGTTGAAGAAATTGACTGAAAAGAAAGAACCATATAAAGTTGATGTTTCATTTGGTAGTTCTCCTTTATGTAAAGTAGATAAAAGACACTTTGGAAATCCATCTACACCATTAGCTGGGTCTTCTGCTGAAGGACTTCGTGTACCACCATTACACATTTCATTAAGAGGAAGAAATGCTGCTGTTGTAATTGGTTCAAGAAAGGAGAAGAAATGGAAAGACTCTGATGATGAAAGTAAGAAATCAACAGGGTGTAAAGTAAAAACTAGTGTAAATCACTTAAAAGTTAAAAGTTCAAACCAGGACTTGTTAAAAATTTGTTCAAAACAAATAAAGCTAGAAAATATTGAAGAAGACGATTCTAGGGTAAAACTAAAAAGAATTGAAGAAAGTGTAGAGCCTGTATCGTCATCAGTTGATTCTAATGAACCCACCAGCAGTTACAATCCTGTTCTACCCCCTGGAAGGATATATCCAACTGAAGCTGAAGTGGCATCAATTTTAAGGTCTATGCCTAGTGATAAACATAACAAAATGAGCTTAAGCTTTAATAAAGTTAAAAAAAGAGAGTCGAAAAAGAAATGTTTACCTAGAGAAAGGACAGGATCTGTAGATAGCCCTAACTTACATAGAATTGTTGAAAGAACCCATTCTAAAACAAAAATAAACAAGAGTAATGCAGTTTCGCTGTTTAAAAATGTTGTGAAATCATCAGCAGTTAAAGAAGCAAGAATGCTTGCTGCTGCTACTTTTGGAAATAGAAACAATTTTCATGAAAAACAACGGGCTCTAAACAATGGACTGGATACTGCAACTCAACCTAGTGGATCACAATCAAATAATCAAAGACGAACTAGTGTTGATATACCATTTACAGGTAACTTATTTTTACTATATTGAAATTAATAATTATTTGATAATTGCTAATTATGTATTTATAATTTATTTAGGTACACATACATTGAATTCTTCAATGACAAAATTGAACAGATCTCTTAGTGGTCAGTCTAATGATACATATCTACCATCTAGCCACTTTTCCAATCACCTTTTACCTGGTCAAAAAGTGCAGGGACCTAATACCTTTCATAAAGATATGAATAAAAAACCATTAACTGTAGTCAGTCGAAAAGTGACTAATTCAAAAAGTAAAGACAGTAGAAATTCTAAACTTGAAAGTGGAGTAAAACGAAAAGAATTTCAATTAACTGCTAAACGCAACGATCATTTTATTCAAAAATTTGATGTTGATAAACCTAATTGTGTCACTGTTGGGTGCGTTCAAATAGAAAAACGTGAAGAACATCTAACACTACCTATTACAGATATTGATGTATCCGAAAAAAATTTAAAACAAAGGTTACTAGAAGATACTATACCACAAATTAGAAATGTTATGAGGATAGAAACTCCTACCATTGAAGATATTAAATGTGAACGTGTTCAAACTGAAACTAAAAACATGAACGGAAGTGAAAGTCCTGCTGGTCATGGTAACACTCAAGGAGAAGATTCAGGTATTGAATCAATGGATGCTTTATCAGAGAAAAGTCCTAACCAAGGAGAAAGTCCTTGTCGGAAAGATGATCAAACTGGTCAAAAACCGGCTGTTCCATTGAAACAAGAAGAAACTAAAATACCTGTTGCATCTATAGATCAGCAGACCACAGTAGATTCTCCTGATTTAGATGATATTCAGCCATTTCGTGTAACACCAGCTCTATATACATATTCTAATCCAGAAAAAATTAGAGACGATTCTCCTCCTGTTTCGCCTAAATTGGATATTGAAGATGTTTTAGATCCAACAGAACCACACCTTGTTTCTTCTTCAGAGACTGATGGAGATTTACCCTCTGTTAAATTAAAGAAAAGGAAGCGTATGGATTCTGAAGACAGTAAGACTGATTGTGATGCGCCTGTACTAAAAAAACCAAGTAAGTAACAGCTTTTATGGACCATAAACAACATGCAGGAAAACACTGAGCAGATTATATAATTTCAGTTAAATTTTTTTTAATGTTTTTCTTTTATAAAAAATATATATCTAACATGATTAATCTTGGTTTTTATTTATTTATAATAAAATATAAATTATTTTAATTTTTAAAGATATTGAAAATGATATGATTGGAAAATCGGATATAGTATCTATGAATGTTGCCTCAGAAAAATCTCTATTAGAACAACTTTTGATAGATATACCAATTGATTCCGATGGAGCCAAAAAATCAGCAGTTACTACAAGAAGCACGCGTTCTCATAGGTACTAAGCATATAATTTATAAATAATTTATTTCATTGAATAACTTTTTTTTTTTTTTTTACTGATAGAACAAATACGCGAGTATCTGTACAAGTTACCTCGGGAGCTCCATCTCAACCAAGCTTACCATCACCCACGCGTCGTTCTAATCGTAACACACATCCACCTAACAGAACGTGTGCTGGAAAGTCTTGTGATAGGTCTACACCTAGTAAAACAATTGAAAAAAAGGAGAAGAATGCACCTTCTACACCTACTAAACTTGATAAAACACCTCTCCGACCTCAATCAACAGCTGTTACTATTAACACTAGGGCTGCAAGTGCTTCAAAGCAAACAGTTACAATAACATCACCTTCATCAGAAATTATGACTGCTGAAGTTGATAAACAGACTACTAGAAGGAAAACAAGGAGCACATTGCCTAATAGTAAGTAAGAATTTCGATTATTGATTTTGATATCTATTATTAAGTTCCCTAATCCTGTTGTCAAATAAATAAAATCTTAAAAAAGAAAAAATTATTGTTTCATTGTTACGCAAATTTTAAAATTTAAGAGAATGTCACTATTTATTTTTCTCATCCATAATAACAAATTTATGTTCTGCAGAATCAATCTTGTGTTGTATCACAAAATAAAAATTTAATTTATAAAGTATCGTTTATGATCCTCTGTACCAATTGTGGCCAAGAGAGGTACAGATAATTGATTTGTACCAATAATCAAATAATGAATAAAAATATACAATAATTAGTGTGAATTTAAATATTTTATAATGTAATTATAAATAAAACATTGTATGTAAAATGTGTAAGAGTATAATGTTAAAATAAATATAGGTATATAAGTATTTTTAAAAGTGATGTAATTAATTTAAATTTAAAATAAATATACATTTTTTTTTTTTTTAAATCCGTTCAGTGGATAATTGACGCGCCTCTGTAATTATAAACCCTTTAAATAAAGATATAATGTTTTCAGTTTTAAGTTTTATACAATGTCAATGCACTGTAATATTACATTATTAAAAAAAATGAATAATTAGAAATTCGATGTTTTCGCCAAATATTTATATAGCAATTTTTGGATCATATATAAAATGTTGATGATATCAACCAATACTATGTATTAGAAAAATCATTTTTTCCAATCAAAAAGAATAAAGATTGTATAATTGTTTATAAATCATTTCATTATTTTTATTTTGTTATTAGTGGATCCAGAGAATGTAGCGAGACGACGGCGAGCGTCACGTGATGGTAAATGACATACACAACCGGTGCCGACGCCGACGACACATAATACTGCGTCATCTCCGGCCATCGTCGTCGGACCCGGGTAATCTTTATTAAGTTCTTTTTTTTTTCACATAGCAAAATATTGTATCCCGTTTTTCTGTTTGTTAAATTTAATGTGTTTGGATTCTATTAAGCTTACAATTTGAGGTATATATATATATACATAATATATATATATATACATATATATATATATTTATTTTTATTATTATTATTATTGGTATATCATAACATGTACGAATGTCTGTATCTGTATGTGAATGAATATATGTTTGTATGTATAATGTATATGTATATGTATATGTATATATATATAATATATATATATTTTTTTTATACTAAAAATGTATTCAGATTTTATAAGAGGTGTAGAACTATTCAATCCAGTTTCTCATATAATTTATTACTAAATATTTTTTATTCTTTTATTTTCAATAAATAGTTATTTGTTATTTTTATCATTGCTGTCTATATACTTATATATATATATATATATATATTTATACACACATAAATATATATAAATACTGTTGGTTGTTGTCTTAGGAATATTATTATTAGAGCAAAAATAATTGAGATACTAAATTAATTTTTATTTACAATTTGCTTGAAGTATTTTTTCCTTTTTTACATCAGTGTTTCTTGTTATGTAAATATTAAATGTAAAATAATGTTGGACATTTTGTTGCGTTTTCAAAAAGTAAAATAAAATTTAAAAAAAAATATATATATATATATTGAAATGAATATTCATAAATTTTAAATTTACACATGATTTTTGTATAATGTGTCATAGGTGTCTTGTGCATTTTGTTGTCCCTTAAACATTTTTATGTAAATATTTTCATGTAATATTAAGTTAAACATTCTTGTAAAATTTAAGTAAACCTTGTTACTCGTGTTTTTTTTCTTTTTTTTTAATGGGTGAAAATAATGTGTTTCTTCTTGAGCTTTATTATTATTATTATTATTATATTATTATTATTATTATTATTATTATTATTATTATATTATTATTTTATTTTATTTTATTATATTATTATTTTTTTTTATATATATACAATCTGATCGTTGATGACGATTAGTGACAATAAAACTTTAATCTAAACAATCTTAACAGTAAAAAAAGTAAGTGCAATAATTTTGTGTGTGTAAATAATTTACCTTTTTTATAGTGATAATTATTATGATTAGCTACACATTTTTAAAACAAATTATGTTAAATTTCCTTTTTTCTGTCATTGGTGCAATTATCACATGTACACTATTGGCAGCTTTAACGAAAAAATCAAATTTCGAAAATTAGTTTTCGAGTTTATTACATTTTTAAATTACATATTTTGTTTGCATTACACCTTCTTAATGATAAAAAAAAACTAGAGAATAAAAAAATTGTAATTGTTTAATTTTTTTATAGTAATTATATATGGTATTGTAGATTCTATTTATAAATAATTAAACAAAATTGATGTATAAATCAATATACATACATATGTACAATTATATATTTGAGACGACATATACACATTTTATTATTGTAAATAGTTGTTCAGTTTTAAGAAATATATATGTTTCAGGTAATCATATTTTATATTTTACTTGATAATTATTTTATAAGATCCAATATTTTCTAAGAAGAAATTGATATATATTGATACGTATCAGTTCAACATCATCTGTTTAAGAAGTTAAATATACAATACATTAGTAACACATACAAATCATCAGTATGTAACTGATACGTATACAATTTCTCTTCTTAAAAATCTTGATCTTCAACTATAATGGTAACCTTTAAGTTTTCTTTAATATTACTTAATCCAAAAATTTATAATTTTTTTAGATTATAGTAAGTCTAAAATATTATTTATTCCAAAAACTGTCCATCTAGTTATTATTATTAGAGTTAGAAACCATTTTTTATAAAAGACAATTATTTAAGTGGTTTAATTAATGCATATATCAATATTACCTTTGAGAGGAGATTTTCAGGAAGAAAATATTTCTTTATTGCTTCAATGGATTTTATTGCAAATTTAAATTAATCGTGACTTGTGTTGTATGTGCAAATTTCTTTCTGAATATTTTTTCAAATATCAAAATTTGAATTAAACATAGAATATTATCAGTATTTGACATTTGTATGCAATTTGATATATTTTTAGTTTAGTATCTTGTGTTCGAAATTTTATTGAAAAAATCCTTCAATTATTTATTTATATGATATTTTCTATCTTTTCAAATGGCTGTATTACAACGTACCAGTGGTGACATGGACCTAGGCAGGGGTGGAGGTGTTTCTATGGTTAGAGGTTATCCCCCCGTGACCTTTTTTTTTTATACTATATACATCATACCGATTATAGAAAAAATTAACTAGTTTTTTGGGGTGTATATATTCCCTCCCCTTCCAATGAAAATTCCTGTCTACGCCACTGAGTAGCGAATGCTGACTTTAAAGTATGGGTATTGTCATTTATCTTAATGTATTATACTTTTATTTAGTTTATAATTAATTAATAATAAATAATTTGTTTTTATTTATAAATAAATAAAAATTAATAAAATTTTCTAACACGTACGTGTAAATAATTATACTACTATACAAGTCATTGACGAAGCACAACACAATGATCATGTCTTGGGTGGTTAGTATCGCAGTTGCTACTTTGCTAGTGAAGAGTGGAGCGGATCTCGGTCACAGAATAACCGAAATTTCACAGGGATAACAAGCGTTGTATAAAGTTTGCGTTCACGGCTATCGCATGCTCTGTCAATAAATGTTACGATCAAGATTAACAGAAATAAATGGCATTTCTTGTATTTTTACTATTTAATAATTATGTTTCTATTCTTGAGTATACGGCGCGTTCTAAGCTTGACCTGAGAATTCGCCACTGGAACGTCTATAAAATATTACAAAGAAAAACACAGGACACAGACAGATCATATTATATAAGTATAAATTTCAATTACAAATTAAATATTTAGTAAAATATCAGCATACTATTAAGTATTTGTTATTAGTATTTTCATCAAAGTATTCTAAGCTCATACTCATTAGCTATTTAGCTATTATAAGCTTTTAATTCCCGTTTACACAGTGACAATTAACTTAAATAGTTACTCTGTCATAGTGTAAATCATTCAATAGAACAACAGTAGCTATTGTGACTTATTGCAGCGGTTACCAACCTGGGGCACGCGCACCCCTAGGTGTACGTGACATGATCTCAAGGCGTTCGCGAAAAAATTATTTTTCGTTTATTTATATTTTAAATTGATATTTTGGGGTACGTGAAATAGTGGTGAGAGAGGTCAAGATTCAAGGGGTACGTGAATGAAAAAAGGTTGAGAACCGCTGACTTAGTGCATAGCTAACTGCTAACTGTTCTCATTGAATTTCACCATATAAACTCGATTTAATTAAGTACCTAAAGCGGCTAAAGCTAATAAGGTTTACATTCTAATCGCAATCATATATGTATATCCAATAAAAAAGATTTATAGTTGTTAATGTCCTACTGTCATAACAATAAAGAACGGTGACCGGTGAGAACAGGGTAATATGATTTAACTCGACGAAAGAGGCGCAGCTGTATCCCTAAAGCCCGGACATTAAAGAGGGCTAGGGTGTGGCCAAAGTAACCAGATTCTATATATTTCACCTAATTTTTACTTAAAAATAAAATTAATCTGTTGTTGAACGATTGGTTTTTACTGTTTAATGAGGATCAAATAATCAATTACTAATTAGTTACTCTATCTTGTATTTTGTGAGTTGTGACAATATGATAAGATTATTTAAGCACTTGTCTATGACAATGTGAATTGAATCACTATTCAGTATTCACTATGTAATTTTTCCTAATGTATGTAATGATGTACACCCTCCGATTATTCTGCCAGTTACAGTAGCTGAAGCACTAAGCAAAAGTAAAGAATTTTCATCGATCAACCATGGCTTAAGATAAATTTTCAAGCTTGGGTTATAGAGTACACTTGTTATGGAACTTAATCTTACTAACTGTCAAGTCAACTAGATGATAAAACATGGGTAGGTACTTTAAGTTTTAATTTTAGTAAGCAAAAAAGCTAGAATAGCTATTGCCTATTTTGTAAGCAACTATTTTGATCAGGCACGTACACAAAAAAAAATTCTGGGAGGAGGGGTTCATAAAAAGATTTACAATAATCAATATTTATCGATGAATGATGATATAAATAAACTACAGTGTACTACAGTGTTACTACACAACTATTAATTTTCGGGGGGGGGGGGGGTGAACCCCCAATACTCCCCCCCTGTATGTGTGCCTGATTTTGATAATATAATAATTTGTTCTATATTATACTTACGTATTACACTGTATCTG
Organism: Aphis gossypii; assembly: GCF_020184175.1. NCBI lineage: Eukaryota > Metazoa > Arthropoda > Insecta > Hemiptera > Aphididae > Aphis > Aphis gossypii. Next base: position 27,859,744 of record NC_065531.1, read on the forward strand.
TGTAAGCAATAATATTTTTGTTTGATGATTTTGAATACCTTATTACACATCAGTTTTAAATCTTTTTTTTTCAACACATTTTAATGGACGACGCTAGATATTAGTATTCAGTTTAATAATTTACATTAGAAAGTACCTAGCTCATAATATTTAGTGATTTAAACTATTTTCACAGATATGACAATCGTATGTAGACATAATATAATGTATTATGTGTTGTAGCTTGTAGGTCATCCTAAAAATAATATCTATGTACTAAGTTCTAAATTCTAATTATTTGGTTTAGCTCGTAGGTACTTGAGTACTTCGGATACCTACCTATATCGGTATCTGATTTAGGCCCGGTTTTTCAATCATCCAGTTATTCGACAAATAACTATTCGTCGAATAAACTGAATCAGCGAATTAATTTCCAAATAAAACAAAAATCGTTTACAAGTGTTTTTCAATAAAAATTTATCTTCCGAATACTGATTTAGTCGTTGATACGTAAGTATATTATAACATGTGATATGTCTATGGTAGATACTATAATTCGTTATTACCTACTAAGATTTATAATACGTATTATTTACTTACTTATTATTATCTTTATTTTGTAATTTAACCACAAAATACAAATATAATTTATTTAAATATTCTCTACATAGTGAATTCTTGAATTAACTCGATGTTATTAGATTAATTATTACATATAAGGTATAACCTTGGATTAAATTATAGGGTTAATTCAATACCTATTTAGATTAATTTTTAAAATCAAACTATATAATCTAGATTCTACACTATGGTCTTAGAATTAATTTCTTGATGCCGATTAATAATTTAATATCAATTAAGGCCTATGAAAGAATTGAGTTAATTGACTGATTGGTGAAGGACGGTGGCGTGCTGAGTGCTCATCACCGACATCAGTAGTTACTTCAAAGAAACTGATTCAGACGATTCAGTTCATCACCAAATGTATCCTCTCCGAAACTAAACAGTCAACCAAAAGTATAAAGTGTCAAATGTTATCCTTTATCCATATTCTATTTCACGGTCTTAGAAGATATTTTCTAAGGCCGCGCTCTATTTCAACTATAAACGGGAGTCGACCGTCGACGGCTATTTGACTATTTGAGTAAACTAATCAAAATATTAATATTACAATTATTTATTCGTAGATGGCGTTGAAAGTTGACCTCCGATATTGGTAAACATTTTGTTTTCAAATAATACCATTTATCATAACCACGGTAATTTTAGACTGTTCTTCGGGGTAAAAAGATAAAATGTTGTTTATTCCTCCATGAAAACCCCCATCGACAACACATTCGTGATTTGCAATTTTATAAAACAAGGTAATAACTATTTTAATGTTGATATGAATTAAAAACAGTTTTAAAGATTATTACTCAACACTCTTCTTGGTTCTTTCAGTTCTTCGTTTGTACTACGTAGAGTGAATTTGATTTCAAATTTAAAAACTTATCGTTTAACCAATAATATGTAAGTAATATACTATAGGTAATACCCAATTAATTTACTTGCATCTTAGATTTTTGTTATGTCTCATTTGTTAAATGATAGTATTACCATAAAAATGATATTTTATTAAAAATGTAGATCAAGATGATGGACAATTTGGAGCCATTGACCACCGATGGGGGTCGTATTGTGAAAATGGAAGTGGACTACAGTGCTACATGCGATGAAAAAATTGCTATTGCTGAGAGTTTGGCAGCTAGTGGTAAACTACAAGAAGCATTGGATACATTACTCATGCTTGAAAAACAAACTAGAACTGTAAGCTATTCTTCTCTTTTTATACCATTACAACTACATATCTGATCAGTGATCATGTATTTTTATTACTTATTAGTATTTATACTTTCAATGTACCTATGTACATTGTATCCAATGTACTTATTTTATACCTTTATAATATTAAGTAACTTAGTATGTCACCTATGTCTTATAGACATCTATTTTAAAAGATTGTTATTGGTTTAAATTTATTGAGTTAACATTCATATTTAAAATACTAAAATACGTTGGTAGGTATGTCGAAATATGCAAAAATTGTATTCCTTGAAAATAATTTTAATCTTACCTAGAGCATTCTACAAGCATTACAAAAAAAAAACTTGCAAATGTAAGAATTTCCGAACCCTAGTTATGACCTATGTTTGAAAGCCTCTGATGTTAATATATGTTTTATCATAAAAAGTAAAAACTTGTTTAGATAATAAATTATATAATCATTTAATTACCAACTTTTAATTAAAAATAAATTTTCTAATATATTATATTTTTTAAGGGATGTGATATGGCTTCAACTAGTCGAGTTTTGGTTGCTATTGTAAAATTATGTTTTCAAGCTAAAGAATGGGCATTACTTAATGAACATATTGTTATGTTAACTAAAAGAAGATCACAGTTGAAACTTGCGGTTGCAGCTATGGTCAGAGAATGTTGTACATTCATTGACCAAACACCGGATAAAGAGACAAAATTGAAATTAATTGAATCCCTTAGAAATGTCACCGAAGGAAAGGTAAATAACTCAGTTTTTATTTTAAATTAAAACAATCTGATTGTACAAATTTAAATGTTGTATTTTTTAATTATTTTAGTTTATTAAAACTCTAATATTGTGTGTATTTAATTTAAAAGTACAATTTTTGTTTTCGTTATTTAGATATATGTAGAAGTTGAAAGAGCTCGTCTAACACAGAAATTGGCTCAAATTAAAGAAGATGAAGGTGATGTAACTGGCGCTGCAAATATTATTCAAGAATTGCAGGTGGAGACTTATGGTTCAATGAAAAAACAAGAAAAAGTTGAACTCATTTTAGAACAGATGAGATTATGTTTGGCTAAGAAAGATTATATTCGTACACAGATTATTTCCAAGAAAATAAACACAAAGTTTTTTGATGATGATAAACCTGAAATACAACAGCTTAAATTAAAATATTATAAGTAAGTATTATTAAATTTAAATTTTTAAATATTTATTGTTTATCATTAATTCATTTTGCAGATTAATGATTGAGCTGGGTGAACATGATGGTTTGTACTTAGATATTTGCCGCCACTATAGAGCTATTCAAGTCACTCCTGAGATTAGTGCTGATGAAACAAAATGCAATGCTGCTTTGCAAAATGCAATATTATACCTCATATTAGCTCCATATGATAATCATCAGTCTGATTTAACTCACCGAATTCTTGAAGATGAAACTTTACAAAAAATACCTAAGTACAAGTAGGTATTTTTATACTTAATGTATATATCATATCTATGTCCCTATTGTTTTAATTTTGTTATTATGTCTAATAGATCATTTTTGCAACTATTTACAACCATGGAATTAATTCAATGGAAAGAATTGAGCAAGGATTATGAAAGTGAATTGAAATCTGGGTCTACGGCTACAGATGTATTTTCAGAGGGCACTGAAAAAGGAAAAAAACGTTGGGCCGATCTTAAAAATAGAGTTGCTGAACATGTATGTATTCAAATCCGTGTTTAAGTGTAATATAAATTTTATATTAATATTTATAGTCCCTCTCACTAATTATTGCTTATAGAAAATTATAATTGTTACTTTTATTTATTTTTATGTATAGAATGTACGTGTTATGGCCAAGTATTATTCAAGAATCAGAGTTATTCGAATGGCTCAGTTATTAGATATGACTTTAGAGGTTAGATGAATGATATTCTTCATTATTTTAAATTCAAATCATTTTGCCATACTAAATAACTAAATATTTGTTTTAGGACACCGAACAATTGTTATCTAATATGGTCGTAGATAAATCTGTAAAAGCAAAAATTGATCGTCCTTCAGGTGTGGTTGAGTTTTCAGTTGCCAAATCTGTTAACGAAGTATTGAATGAATGGTCATTTGGACTCAATGACCTCATGAAGCTTGTAAATAATACTACTCATCTCATCAACAAAGAACAGATGGTTCATAAACATTTACTGTCTCATTAAAAAAATAATTAACATTTTGTAAATTTCCCCAAAAACACAAATTTAATAATAATTTAATTGTTATATTAATTACGATTTATTATACTCATCCAAAAGTTTTTTGCTCGTTTTCAGTTTAATAGATTGAATGAGTATAAACAATTTTTATTTTTTACAATAACTATACACATTAAACATTGATAGGGGCGAATAAGGAGAAAAATACATATTAATGAGTGAAAAAAAAATTGTGAATATTATAGGAATAAATTCAATATAATATAATATAATTAAATTAATAAGTGCTTGTTATGTCTAAGTACGGCTGGCTTTAAATTATTTTGTTGTTTATAATCCTGCAATAATTATTCTAGGATCCTCGATGGCAGCTTTAATTTTGCGTAAGAACAATACAGCTTCACGTCCATCTACAAGCCTATGATCGTATGTTAAGGCTATGTACATCATGGGTCTTATGACAACCTAATTAATAAAATAAAAATAAATTATCAAGAACAAGAAACTGCAACAATAGTTTTACCTGTCCTTTTACAGCAATAGGTCTTTCAAAAATTCCATGCATTCCCAAAATAGCAGATTGTGGTGGGTTGATGATTGGTGTTCCCATTAGAGATCCAAAGACTCCACCATTACTGACAGTAAAAGTACCACCGTCCATATCTTCAACATCAATAGCACCTCTTTTTGCTTTTTCCCCAAGAGCAGCAATTGTTTTTTCAATATCTGCATAATTCATGTCTTGTACATTGCGCACGACAGGTACTAATAAACCCTATTTATAAAGTGTTATACATTTAAAACAATTTTTCAAATTGTGCTGTTAGTATTTAAATGTATACTTTGGGAGTTGCTACAGCTACAGATATGTCTACATAATCTCTGTAGATAATTTCATTGCCTTCTATTACAGCATTAACAACTGGTTGATCTTGTAGGGCATAAGCAGATGCTTTTAAGAATGCAGACATGAAACCTAATTTCAAACCGTGCTTCTTTTGAAAAGCATCAAGGTTAGTTTTACGGAAGTCCATGATTGAGCTAAATTAGAATTTTAAATTGTAGAAATAAACTTTTATAATAGTAATGCTTTAAAAAGTTGATAATTACCTCATGTCTATCTCATTAAAAGTGGTCAACATGGCATTAACATTTTGAGCATCCTTCAAGCGTTGGGCAATACGTAATCGCATACGATTCATTTTAACACGATATTCTGTTCTAGTTCCACCAATTTCTTTAGTGGGATCGGCTGGTGGTATTTTAACAGTGGCAGTTGGTTGTTTTGATATTTGAGGGGCAGCTGCAGGTGGTGCAGCTCTTGGAGGAGGAGGTGGTGGCGGCGATTGTTGTGCCTGTGGGGGTGGTGGTGGTGCAGAAACAGGAGTAGCTACTGCTGCAGCCGCAGGTGTTTCCGGTTCTGCAGCTTTAGGGGTATCTTCAACTTTAGGAGCTGCTTTGGCTGGTGCAGGTGCTCCTTCTAATAATTTATTGAAACATAATATCTGTGACTTCAACTATAAAAAATTATCTTTACCTGTGATGGTAATTGTACATAAATCTTGTCCAGCTTTAACAGTAGCACCATCTTCAACAAGTCGCTTTTCAATAATTCCATTGACTGGTGAAGGAACAGGAACTGATGTCTTAAAAAATTATTAAAAGAGCAGTTTAATATTATTTGATATCAATTTAAAAGAATAATTTATATTATAAGTATTTTCTCACTTTATCTGTTTCGATTTCACAAACCACTTCGTCTACTGCTACTGTATCTCCAACATCTGTAAAAAAAAAAATAGTAATTTTTCAATACACATATTTCATTGAGTTATACACGTTAAGAGTTATTGTGCACAGCTACTACAAGCCAGGTTAGTAAAGTTCCATTTCTGTATATGATTTATTTCACAAGAATAATTTAATACAATTATATTTGATCAAAAATTAATTACTATCATGGCATGTTACAATATACTTACTTTTTTCCCATCTCATGTCACCTTCTGACACTGAATCGGCAAATGCTGGTGTCTTTAAAACATGTTCTTCCCCTAATAATAAATATAATATACTATATTATTTACAATATATGTAAAATTTATATGTTATGTTTTTCTTACAGAGAATTGCGCTTGTTTGAAAATAACGGCATTGATCAAATGACCGTCTATTGGATGAACTATAAAGCGATATCCTGAGAAAAATAAGTATATAATTAAAACAATGTAATGTAAAAATCTCTGCTGGGTATTAATAGAGTACTCACGGACAAGAAGTAGCAACTGTTGACAATCTTCTCGCTGGACAGACAGGTTCGAACCTTTGGTGGACTCTATGTGTCTCGTTTGAAACCTGGTGGTGTGATAAAACAGAGGGAATGAAACAAGAAGATAAAATAATATATTAGTTCAATGCAGTCGATTACTAGGGCTTTCACCTTTTTGGATAGTAATCTATCCGCCGTCAACATCACATAACTTACCTGAAATTGGGCCGTCCGTCTGACGGCTGCGGTAGTCTTCAGGGCATTCTTGGGCAGACTTCTGACGACGTGCAACATACCGTAGGCCATTTCGGCTTACAGTGATCAATCGCGAAACGCGTTCGGGGAGAGGAGAAAAAAAACCGTGGACCGTGTTCGTCACGTCGTTGGCCTTTGACTTACCTCTGTGTGAAAACGGAGGGAGGGGGCCGGATAGAGATGACGAGGTCAGTGTTTTCGTCCGCTCCTGTCTCTCAGAACCTCGGCGAGAGATAAATAATTTTTCGGGTCACTTTTGTCGTAGTTTGTGTAGCAGCGGCAAGCGAGAGGTCAGTGTAATCGACGACTAGGACACAAGAGTAGATAACAGTCGGTGATAAAAAAAACCTAACACATGTTTCGTGCACTCTGACACTCTTGACTTATTTTGTTATATTCGCGACATGGCTGCGCGGCAATTACGAGTGAATTCAAATCGAACGAAGTCGGAAACTTCAAAAGATACGTAAGTACGTATAGATACGCGATGTAAAAACTCAAAAAAATGACGATTTACGAATAACGACGATGGCGAAACGGAGAGATTAATCGACATACAGTAGTTACTCACAACGAATGTAAATTACAAACACTTTCATAGCGATTGTTCTTCGCGATGAAATCAATCGTCGTCGCCATACCTACTACGAAATATAAATATAATTATACAATAATCATGACTACCGCTGAGGTTTTGCACTATTATTATTATTACTCTGGCGTTGACCCGATAGACCGTTTAATCGTTGTTATTATTTTTTTTTTATTATGATTAAATTAGACTGTAAAAGAATAATAATTAGTCTCGACAACGCGGGCATATCGCAAGCTCAAAAAAAAGCGATTAAAATAGCTACAATTATACCTATATACACATTCCACCCTAATTATATCAATTATATATATCATATGTACTATATTATATGTAGTTATATTACATACAACATGTAATAAACTGATTAACAATAATAATAGTTGAGTATAGAACTAGCAATAGTATAGGCTCGTTTTTAGCCTTTATCTTTACTACAATATAAATTAGAGTTTATGTATATTATACTTAATAGTGTATGCATATTACATATATATATATATATAATGAAATTAACGAAAAATATCTAAAAACAATTGCTATGTATATATGCGGTCATAATTTATTAGGTACAATCAATCCTACACACTCCACGATGAATAATTAACATAAGATAATTAAAACAATTTTCTTATAAAAAAACTGAAAAAATGCAACCAAATTTATACCTAAACTATACAATAAAATACCATTTATTAATACGTTACATTTTTCAATTAATAAGATAATTTAATATTTAATCATATACCTATTAAATGCTTGTATATTATAATTATATATTTTATATAATTTGATTTAGAACTCTTGGGCCTCTACACGAGTCTTCTTTGAGGAACCCATCAGAATTCTTATGTAGGTATATGAAATTAAATTAAATAAATAAAAATATATTTATGTCTGATAGAATAATTGGGTGTACATTTTTATACATAGGTTATAGGTACCTACACAGAAATGAACAAAATTATTGTCAATCTAATTCGGCATCAATTATTTTATTTAAGTCATTCAAATATTCAATGTAAAATTATTCAAAATTCATTCAAACAGCAAGTAACAATTAAATATTTCTGCGATTAATATTCTTTTGAATTTCAACAAAATAAGAGAAATCGTTTGAGGATAAATCGCTATTTTACGTTATTTCCAGTCTACACCTTTACACTATAATACATAATACTATATATTATATTATAATACACTAGCTGCCACCCGCGTGCTCCGCCCCCCGTGAATAGTTGTTTGCAAATTGTGGGGCTGTTTCTTTGTTTTATAATCATTTCGATTATAAAATGCTATAAAGTGTACATACCTTACACCAATAGTTCTCAATCTTTTTTTATTCATGTCATCTTAGACCACCCTAACATCAAAATAATAAATAATCTTAGCTGTATATTTAAAAATTGTTTATTATAAAAAAAAAAAATAAAAAAAATAAATACAGTACACAGAAAAAAACGTTCAAAACGTCAACGTATATCAATATTATTACAAATAGAATAATATGATTTTTTCGCAAGAATTTATTTATTTCTAATTTTTTTTTTCTTTTCTCGTTGATTTTTCTAGTTACTCCTAAGCTGGGTCCATGTCACCCCGGTTGAGAACTACTGCTTTACACCTACGCAAAATAATAATAATTCAAGATGTTTACAAATTCTCATAAGTATACCTACTTATAGATAATAAAAACAATTTTTTTCTCACAATAATATCATTTTTCTTACACCCGGGAAATATATTGTACCTAATAATATTATAATGTCGTTAAATAAATAACAATAATAATGATTATTAAACAACAACATTGCGCATTATGTAGGGTTTCGCATCATACAGCCAATCAGCGCTCTACAGTCAGTAGAGTAAGTAAGTATAGTAAGTCATACTATACAACTTTTCTATAGGTTATTATTATTAGATGCGTTTTAACCTATCTTAACTACCCTTCTCTCAAGATCAAGTACGACAGTCGTAGTTAGAACCCAGTGATCAATACTTCTAACCACGTAAGACCGTTCAAAGCATCGAGCCGTTGTCACATCTAATATACGTCGACAGTAATAATTGATTCATCGTCGATTCTATATACATTCTAAGGTAAGTCGGGGGGGAATTGCTGAATTATACGCTTTAAATTATTATTTTAATATATTAAAATATGTAATACATATACATCGAAATTCAAATTCTACAGGAGAGACACAACATTTATTTTGTGTGACTTATTATACTCACTTTTTGAATTAAATGAAATATAGATAAAAAAAAATAAACACATCATTACTTATAAAATCAATAAATTCATTTCTTTGCTTAAAATCTATCAATTGTAAATAATTAAAAATATCTTCAATACACAGCTATACAAGTTTAGCCACATTAAGTAATATAATATGAAAATTAAGACACACCATACAATTATTCAATTATACATATATTTATAATATTATAAACTATACTAATAATAGGTATCACTGTTAAGTGTTTATTAAGTCAACGAATAATAGCTTTCAGATGGTCAATGGTAGCTATTCTTAGTTGTATTTCTATGTTTTCGTTGGTTATTTCGTCTTTATACATTTTTTCTTGTTCTTCTGAGTGCATTTTTTCCAATATAAGTATTTCATTTCGTTCATGTATCTTTTTATTCAGTAAATAAATTTCATTTTCAAGTTTGTTGGTTTTTTCTTTAGTGTTCTAATAGGTAACGTAAATAATAAATATACATAGCTAGTTGTTTTAGTTTTTTATGTTTAAAATTATTTATTTATTTTTATTAGTAGTATGGAAAAGAGAGTTCTAGCCACTCATCCTGCTGGCTCATCGCTATACCGCCTTGCGCATCCCGATTCAAACACCGCATCCCGCATCCCACCATCGCCGCCGCCCGATCGCGTACGTGCGCGACTTGTATTATCAGTTATAACATGTTATCATTTGTTATCATATACGTATGCATACAACTAGTTATCATTTGTTATCACATACAACCAGTTATCACATGTTATCAGTTATCATTTGTTATCATATATTTGTTACTTGTTGAACTACTTTACATTTTAAATAGGCAGGGTAGACACAGTGTGCTAATAAAATGATAATATTCATACCTAATGGCATGAATTGTATCTTATTATTGTCGATACAGTTAAAAGGTATAATGGTCATTATAATGTACAGGTGGTGGTTTTGTTTACTTTACCCTCGACGTATATATATATATAACTCTCGCACGGCATACAAATCGCCACCGTATTGTCATTACCAGACATCACTTAAAGAACAATTATAATCAATATAATAATTGTCACAGATATTGACACGTCAATCAAATAAATACAACACCATATTGTCAGTATAATAAATAATATAATATAGTAATATAGTAATATAATATAATATAATAATATAGTAAATAATAAATAATTTAACACATATCGAGTTCTATTACAAATATTAAAATTCGATATTAACGTTAAATCATATTTATCTAGATTGAAAACAAAATCGCGAATACAGGTTTCGTTTGCTACCTTTTCCAATATATCGATTATTTCGTGTTTATAATTATTCGGTACAACATCGCGTAATAGTTTAGTTTTAAGACCAACCGCTATCTCCGTGCACAGCGTTCCAAGGTTAACGGATGGTGATTCGACGTAAATTGAAAACGATTTTGAAAATATTTCGAATAACACGCCGTTCATACAATTAGTAACGTCATCGTTATCGAAATAATGTGTGAAATCATCTGAAACAAAAAAACAATGGAAACATGTAATCGGAGAATACTATAAATAATTACACGTTATTATTAAACGTTTAAAAAATGATAACATTTGATATTTAATGACACGTTTAAAAAATGACTCGTATTTCATTTATCAAGGTTATCGGTAACGTGATATTTTTTTTCTATATTTAATCTCGATATAATATTTTTATATAAAAATATTTATGCGTAAATAACGGATATCGACGATAATAAACGTGATATTTTTTTTCTATAATAAAATTTGATATTATATAAACATACCATTTATATTGACGCCGTCCCGATTTGGTACAGCATTTGAATGTCCGGTGACGTCTTCGGTATATATCTGGTGAAACTCCAAAGCAGTGACTGGAAATGAATTGGAGATACACTTGACGAATGCCGATTTCAAAGACTTCATTTTCCACGTTATTGTACGGAATTCTTCATAATCGCAAACATCTTTGACGTAAATGGCTCGAGCTACGTCGTCTACTAGTTCAGCGTTGAATAGGGCGTTATAATGCTGATGCGCGGATTTGTAAACTTCTCCAGACACGGTAGCGTAGGTAACGTCAACGGAAATCAATTTCTGATAATATATTAAATTATTTAATATATTATAGCATTGCTGATTATGTAACGATTTAAGTTTATGCAGAAAATCGTTAAGCATAAGGTGCGTATCACGATTGATGATGACGTGCGTGGTTATAATGTTGTTTGCAGACATGATGATTTGTAAAAAAAAATAATAACGAAACACGGGGTGCGATGTATTCACGTGTGGAAATCGACTAAACGACTAAATCAGTGTTGTACCCGCACCGGTTTTATAAAATGTTGTGGCGATTCAGATATACAGACAATTGGAGCAAACTAGAAGAGACAAGTTTACCACAGAAAGAAGAATTTTATAGCACATTAACAGAGTCAAATATTGAAAACGCAGATTACGAACACGCAAAAACAGTATGGGACCACTTCAATTGTCGATCACTCGGTGAATATTCAGATCTGTATCTCAAAATTGATGTCTTATTATTGGCTGATGTTTTTGAAAATTTCCGTGATCTGTGTTTGAGCACATATCACCTCGACCCGGCATTCTACTACACAGCACCAGGTTTCAGCTTTGACTGTATGTTGAAATACACGTCTATGAAACTTGAATTACTCTCTGATTATGATATGCTGTTGATGATTGAAAAAGGTAAATTATAAAGCGATTGTTTATTTATAAATTATGTTTTATTTTTTTTATTAAAGGAATTCGTGGTGGTCTAACTCAAGCAAGCATGCGTTACGCTAAAGCAAACAACGAAAATACCCCAGATTACGAACCGTCAAATCCTAAATCATGGCTGATATACCAAGACTGTAAGTATATTTTTATAATTTCCTTTAATCAGTTGATAATATATTTCAATATTTAGGTAATAACTTATATGGCTGGGCTATGTCTCAATACATGCCATATGGAGGTTTTAAGTGGGTCAAACCATCACTAGACGGTCTAAATGATTTAAACGAAACATCTCCCATCGGCCGAATATATGAAGTTGATTTGGTTTATCCGGCAGAACTTCATGGTCATCACAATGATTTACCCTTTCTGCCTCAAAACAGTATTCCACCAGGTTCTAAAGTGAAAAAACTTATGACGACACTAGAATCAAAGAAAAATTATGTTATACACTATCGAAACTTGCAGCAAGCTATAGCCAACGGTCTCATAGTTGAAAAAGTAAATATATATATATACACTTATTTAGATTTTAATATATTAATTTTATCATAGGTGCATAGAGTAGTACAGTTTAATCAGTCTGCTTGGCTAGCTGAATATATCAGTCTTAATACAGAGTTGCGGAAGAAGGCAGTAAACGACTTTGAAAAGGACTTTTTTAAGCTGATGAATAATGCTATTTTTGGTATGTTATTATAAGTTATAGTAAGGTTTTTTTTTTAATTAATTCCTGTCGTTTATCCAGGAAAAACGATGGAAAGCATGAGGAAAAGAATTAACATACAACTAGTGTCTAGTGAACAACGTCTCCAGAAGCTGATAAATCGTTCAACATTCAAATATTGCACGACATATAACGAAAATCTAAATGCTGTCTCATTGGAAAATAAAATAATCGATTTTTGTAAACCTATTTATATAGGTAAATTTTCACTTTAATTTTTTTAACGGTAGATTTTTATTTTAATATATTTATTTTCACAGGTTTTGCCGTGCTAGATATTTCAAAAACATTAATGTACGATTACCATTACAATGTCATGAAAAAACACTACGGAGACAAAATCAATCTCATGTACACTGACACTGGTAATTTTGTTTAAACTAATCTCATTTTTATATACTAATTTATAATAATTATTTTAGATTCACTGGTGTATCATGTTTTGACTGACAACTTTTACAAACATAAGAATATAACCGGTACGTGGTGAGCTGGTCATTTACGTGTTTCGGACGGCTTGATTCGGTCGCTGGGTGGGAGAAACGAATCGCCACAACATTTTATAAATTAAACCGGTGCGGGTACAACACTGATTTAGTCGTTTAGTCGATTTCCACACGTGAATACATCGCACCCCGTGTTTCGTTATTATTTTTTTTTACAAATCATCATGTCTGCAAACAACATTATAACCACGCACGTCATCATCAATCGTGATACGCACCTTATGCTTAACGATTTTCTGCATAAACTTAAATCGTTACATAATCAGCAATGCTATAATATATTAAATAATTTAATATATTATCAGAAATTGATTTCCGTTGACGTTACCTACGCTACCGTGTCTGGAGAAGTTTACAAATCCGCGCATCAGCATTATAACGCCCTATTCAACGCTGAACTAGTAGACGACGTAGCTCGAGCCATTTACGTCAAAGATGTTTGCGATTATGAAGAATTCCGTACAATAACGTGGAAAATGAAGTCTTTGAAATCGGCATTCGTCAAGTGTATCTCCAATTCATTTCCAGTCACTGCTTTGGAGTTTCACCAGATATATACCGAAGACGTCACCGGACATTCAAATGCTGTACCAAATCGGGACGGCGTCAATATAAATGGTATGTTTATATAATATCAAATTTTATTATAGAAAAAAAAATATCACGTTTATTATCGTCGATATCCGTTATTTACGCATAAATATTTTTATATAAAAATATTATATCGAGATTAAATATAGAAAAAAAAATATCACGTTACCGATAACCTTGATAAATGAAATACGAGTCATTTTTTAAACGTGTCATTAAATATCAAATGTTATCATTTTTTAAACGTTTAATAATAACGTGTAATTATTTATAGTATTCTCCGATTACATGTTTCCATTGTTTTTTTGTTTCAGATGATTTCACACATTATTTCGATAACGATGACGTTACTAATTGTATGAACGGCGTGTTATTCGAAATATTTTCAAAATCGTTTTCAATTTACGTCGAATCACCATCCGTTAACCTTGGAACGCTGTGCACGGAGATAGCGGTTGGTCTTAAAACTAAACTATTACGCGATGTTGTACCGAATAATTATAAACACGAAATAATCGATATATTGGAAAAGGTAGCAAACGAAACCTGTATTCGCGATTTTGTTTTCAATCTAGATAAATATGATTTAACGTTAATATCGAATTTTAATATTTGTAATAGAACTCGATATGTGTTAAATTATTTATTATTTACTATATTATTATATTATATTATATTACTATATTACTATATTATATTATTTATTATACTGACAATATGGTGTTGTATTTATTTGATTGACGTGTCAATACCTGTGACAATTATTATATTGATTATTTTATAATTTTCGACTAGCGTGCGAACAGATGTCTATTTTATCCTTTAATAATTGTTCTTTAAGTGATGTCTGGTAATGACAATACGGTGGCGATTTGTATGCCGTGCGAGAGTTATATATATATATACGTCGAGGGTAAAGTAAACAAAACCACCACCTGTACATTTATATAATGACCATTATACCTTTTAACTGTATCGACAATAATAAGATACAATTCATGCCATTAGGTATGAATATTATCATTTTATTAGCACACTGTGTCTACCCTGCCTATTTAAAATGTAAAGTAGTTCAACAAGTAACAAATATATGATAACAAATGATAACTGATAACATGTGATAACTGGTTGTATGTGATAACAAATGATAACTAGTTGTATGCATACGTATATGATAACAAATGATAACATGTTATAACTGATAATACAAGTCGCGCACGTACGCGATCGGGCGGCGGCGATGGTGGGATGCGGGATGCGGTGTTTGAATCGGGATGCGCAAGGCGGTATAGCGATGAGCCAGCAGGATGAGTGGCTAGAACTCTCTTTTCCATACTACTTTTATTATATACTATTCTGTATTTGGTATTTTATTTTATATTATTTATTGAAATGTGTTAGAATTTGTGTTCATATAAAAAAAAAAATAATAATAATTTAATCCGAATTCGTGGAGATATACTATTTATTGTTAATTATTTCTGGATTTTAATAGTTAACAATATTCAAAAATTACATCGATTGAATTCGTTTTATTCTTAAATGTATACTCGCATTTGATTAATTATTATTTAATTAAATTTTAATACATCATCGTTTTCAAATTTCAAACAAATAATTATTCTATTTTTTTTGCTTGTTTTATATATTATCATAAAAATACTTACAAAAAGTACGCATGTTATAAATAAACTAAAAAACACTGTCTATGAAATATCAAAATAAGTTGAATATTATTCTTCAACATCCAAAAACAAAAAAATCTTACACCTATTATTATATTCTATAGTCATTAGTCTAATTAATAAAGACCTGCATGATTAGGTACGGATTCAACAAAATTCAAACCGTTAACCGAGCCAAGTTGATTAGTTATAGGTTTATATCATTGTTCATTGTTATTAATTGTTATTTGATAAAATGATGCGGTAAAAAGGTTATAAAAAAAAGCCAAGTCGGCTTCTCTTTTATTTTAAGCCATAGGCACTTTATTATTGTATCATTTATATGTATGTTTAAAACTCGCTATGCTTTAATTGGGGACTTTCTGACGAATTTAAATCAACAGGACTAGTGTGGTAGTATATTAATAAGTTGATGACAATATGTTTTGATAGATGTATTGTTTATGTAAAAATGTATTTTAGTCTACTTAATTATTAAAAAAGAAAATACTCAAAAAATGGAATATTCTCTATTTGCCAATTTATGAAAAATTGTATCTGAGCCGATCTATCAAAAAAGATTACTGGATTGAGTGCAAATTTTTAGCCCGTACAGGGTACCTGCAGGTCTTCACTAATTAATCTATAATCTATATATATATAATATTTACCTTAAAACGTCTTTTTGCTATATCAATTTCATTTTTTATTATTTCCAAAAATGTGTTGTTGATATTTTTGTAATTTACAGTCAATTTCAAATCTTCAATTTTTAATACTTCCTCGTATTCTCTAATTACTCGCCAAACTCTAAGCCATTCATTTCGAGCGGCTTGATAATCACTTAAACCTCGTCTTATCGAATCTTTTAAATCTCTATACATCTCACTTATCACATTTTCCAAACGCATTTTGATTAACTGTATTATGCGTTTTTTTTCATTAACAATCATTATCTTAAATCTAAAATTACACAATAGTTTAGATATTGTATGAACATATTATTATAATAAAATAAAAAAATTAATTATTTAGAAATTGACTGGCTGATAAGTTTTAAATTTGTAAAAGTTAAGTAAGTTATATTTTGTCTCTGGGTTGATTTTTTCAGGTGTCTGAATATTAGCATTATTAAGTAATTAACATATTATAACCAGTTATATTATAATAATTATTATTTTCTTTTTCTTTTTTTATATTATTATTATAACTTTGTTTGTAAAAGTTTTCGTTACAAAAATCATTCAGAGTTTGACAACAATTTTTTGTGTATCCTAGAATCTACGATATTTTTACTTTTGCCTTAACACATACGATTATATATTATTAATGTTTTCAATTTGATAGTTTACCTATATCTGTATATTATTTATTCAGTTTATTGCAATTTAAAAGTCATATTCGATAAAAAATTTGCATATTATATAATATAATTTGTATAATAGGTATTAGGTACCTACCTACCTAGTTAGTAATTCAAATACTCATAAAGATAATGCTTACGGTTAAAAATATTAAAACCTATTCAATTTGATCTCATTTTAGGCATTCATGAGAACCATAAAGACGTAAACAACAATAATTTTGTTTTTTAAAAATAAAGTTTATACATATGCTTACATTTTTACCACACACGAAGGATACTGTGTTAAGGGAAAATCTTTAGATGTTGGGATCATTTTAAGTGCTTCCCGTAATATCATTTCAGATATATAGCTTGAACAATTTATCGATGGATGTAGATATAATTGCATTTTAGGCATTGTTAATGACTTTTTGACTTCTTCAAAAAACCGTTGTCTGGTTTCAATCTATTATACAACAGGTCTTTTACATCATCTATACGCTCAATAATAGCTATATACAACAATCAATAATATTATATAAAAGCATGATTATTTGTAAACAAAATATTGACTATTTATGTAATTCAGTGTATTGATAAATTATAAGCTATTATAATTGATATATAAAAATATTTAAAATGTAATGGTCATGATTAAAAATCGTACTTCAGCTATAATAGCTTTGACTCGTTTTTTTAACATTGATAATTGATTAATTCGACGAAACACCGCAGTGTCTCGTATACCCTCAGCTATTAAATCTTCCACCAAGAAAAATATCAGTCTTTTAACAAAAGGATCTTGACATTTGGTCCCGTGTAGATTATTCTGTTCGTCAAGCATTTCTTGTTTGATAGTGGTGTACAGCGTGCGATAAAAATCACCAGCACGTTCCCTGATGTCCGGAGTCTGTCGTTCAGATAACACATCCCATATTTTTTTTGTTAAAATGTCTAGGCCTTTACTTGCCTGCTTGTCCATTATATCGAGCTCGATTCCTTGCGAGTTCTCTGTTAAAGGAGAACTCACTGGTAAATCTTGAAAAGTAGGAATTGGACTTTTACTAAAGAACATATAAGTATTACACGATTACTAGCTACTTAAGTGCCTAATTTTTAAACAATAACTAATTCTGAATTTCCGTCAATTTCTCATATATAACTGTTGTAAAAACATGATGTTTTTTTCTAATTTACTCTAGTTAAAAATTGAATAAATCACTTAGATATTTTATAAGTAAACAATTATTGTAAATCATTAAATTATAAATTATTCATCCTCCACTGTATAAGTTTTTTTACAAATAAAAAAGGTGGATTCGTATATTTTTATTAATTGAATGTGTTCTGGAAAATTTATTAGTGTACCAGTGTGGCAGTGTTTAGATTCTACATAGATTTCTCTTAAGTCTTAAGAGGGCCCGCGTTCGTTGTTTTTGTCTTACAAGTGCGTGATATACCAAATCTATGCTCAGCAGTCCACGTTTAATGACTTAAATAAACTTAATATTAGAGTGAATTGACTTATTATGAAACTTATTGATATGAACTTTATCTGTGTTTGTACCTATGTTAATATTTTACTATAAATCTGTTTTTAAACGAGTTATTTTTGAACTGCACTATTTTATACGAAGTTATACGTGAACTGCTGAGCGTAGATTTGGTATGTAATATGTTACACTGTACGACAGAGATAACAATAAATACGAGTATAACGTCCTCTTAAGTTTAGTATTAAAAATATGTTTTAGGTTTATTTGATTTGTTATGTATAATAGTTGAATATTTTTTTTATATATTTACATAGTTTCTCCTCGAGAATTCAACCACAGCGGACCTGTATCTACATGTCCAATGGTAACAGCTACATATCCAAATATTGTAAAGCCTTCATCTAAACTTTGAATAGCTATATATGTCCGCTCATCCGATGAAATATGATTAAGTTCATCTAATGGTAGTTCCTTGTTAAATAATTTAGGAGTTACGTTATAGTCCATTAGTGTATCCGGCTCTCCGTAAAATGGCAATTCGTCAAAGGCTTCTAAGGGTCTATTAGGTGGCATTCTTGTAAATGGAGCTTGTAACTTCCCATCATATAAATGTATTATTAACTGTGCCAAATACATATTACGTTTTATTGCTTTACAATTATTTGGATGAGGGTTTTCCATTAGTTTATTAATCCAAGCCTAAAAAATTGCCAAACATACAAAATTTACAAATTATTTTGTAGTTAAAAATTCATAAATCATTGTCGTTTTCATTTTTTATCCAAGATTTGAAAATTTTGTACAAGATTTTTTTTTAGTTTTTCTACCTACAACAAATTTACCGGAAAGTCACATTAATTATTAACGACCGTTTGAAGTTTGAATATTTTTATATTTTTCGTTGTTATTCGAAAAGGAATAAAATTAAATGGATACTTGAAATTTTCATCAAACGTTAATATATATTATTATTTATCATTTATATGATGAATACCTAGACTCTAGAGTTATATTAAATAATTTGTTATAACTCAAAAAACATTATTTGTTAAGACTTAAAACTTTTATATATATTATGAATTTAACTATTCATATGTAATGATTTTTTTCAAAATATATAGATTAATTTTTAAGATATTATTTATTAATATTATTAACTCTGTTGAACGATATTTACAGTAAGGTATTATAAGTTCAAAATTTAATAACAATGTTATAACTTGTAAATATATATTATTATACTAATTAAATATTATTAACATTTAACAGTAATAATTTGATTATGGACGCTGCTTTTGGGAAATAATAAAATTCTGCAATATTAAAAGTAAAATAAATTACTTTAATAGTTACTCATATTAAAAAATATATCATCAAGTATAATATAAATGTATCTTCGCTCAGAATTATTTTTCGTTTACAATAACGTATATCATTGAATTATTTGAAAACCTAACTCACTCAACTCATAATGTACAGCAGAGCTGTATGATCCACTTAATCATCTTTTTTTTTAAAAATTTAAAAATTTTTAATTGGCACTCAGTTTGAAAATCACTATACATCGCCAAATACTAAATAATCACTTTCTAATATCTTAGGATATTTTTAGTAACAATATAAATAAATAATCTATCTAATAATATAAAATATACTTTTATATTCTTCTTTAAATGTTAAATTATACTTTTATAGGAACCTATTAAGTATACCGAGTACCTGAACAATTGTTTTATCCATACGTTGATTGAAATTGTCAAATGCTCGTTTTATATGCGAAATATACAAGAAGAAATGTTGAGTAAGTATATCAGATGTTATATTTTTACCTATTTTGGGCAATTCTTCCATACTCGACATGTTTGATTTCAAATATTTGTATTAATGTAAATAATGTTTAATTTATAAAATAATATATTTTTCTTTTTTAATTTCAAACAAAAAATTCAATTAAAATAAACTAGAGGTAAACTGCAGATTGTTGTTTAGGAAACGGAATTATTATATAATATATAATATTATACAAAATAGTTCATGACGTTGTGTGCTGGTATAATATTTCATTTATTAAAGATAAAATAAAACATTATTAAATTAATAAAAACATCAATAAAATTAAGATAAACATAATACTAGTAAAAAAATAAACAATAACATTCATGGGAAATGTTCAAAGAAGCATTTAATGAAAAATGTAAAAAAAAACACATGTGTTAATTATTTTGAATTATTAATAAATCCAAGGCTAAGCAAGTTAAATTTATTTTTTTTTAACTCGTTAAGTTAAGTTAATACAAAAACATTTTTGGTAACTCAAAAAAATTTAAGACTCAAGTCTTAAGTTACTTTTACAAAAAAAAAAATAAAGCTTGAAAATAAATAATAATTAATATTCAACTTAACACTAGTTAAAAACTAAATAATCGAAAAAAACTTAAATTTATGTAATAAACATAACTTTCTTTTCAACCTATTTTGTGGCCCCTATTTAATGTAATCTTAAAAGTACCTAGTTTATATTCTACATAGTTTAAGTATAATTGTGTGGTTGATCAATTTATTTATGTTGAACGTAGAAAGGAATAATTTATTATTGTATTTTTGTTTTTATTAACGAATTAATAAGTATTATATTTGTAATGTGAACAGTATTATAATTTATAAGATTATGTATTAGTTAGGTACGATTGAAAGTTTTAGAATTTAAGACTTTTTTCTATTGTTGTCATTGTTTTAGTATTGTTTTAATTTAACTATCACACCACGATGTTCGGCATTTGTTTTGTTTAATAATCCTTGTTAAAGGATTGCTTGTGTTGGTTATCACATTAGAAGCGAAGATCTAAGCTTAAGTATTGCAGTTTTGTTAATTACTATAATGTTTGTATGGACTAATAACTATTTAAAATGGTTAATATTTCTGAACATTGAGTATTTGTTAATAGAAATAAATATACATCGTTCATTTTCATTCACGATTAAGAGTAACTAATTAAAAAATAAACAAATAACATAACTCGTAAAATGATGCCAACAAAATAAAATATATAATCAATACATTGAGTTACATGACACTTTTAGAGTATTACCTTTACAAGTAAAAATAAAAATAAACAATACTAAAAATCATTTCTTATTAAATAAAAATATACATCGTTCAGTTTTAAGTCTAAAAAGATAACATTAAATAAAAAATGTTAATCAACTTAACTTATTTTTTTTTTAATTTGTTAGTGCATGCTTAGCCCTGTTAAATACTTATAATGTATAGTCATAATATGTTCTATTTTAAGTTATAAATGTTTTTAGGTAGTTTATATGGTTATATAACTTTTAAATATTTTATTTTCAATTATTTTATTCTTTTTTTTTTTTTTTTTTAGGCCAAATCAAATACTCAAAGTTTGATTATGTTACCATATAATACACTTTTCTTCTGGATTCATAGGTGTTCCTATTTGACAGTTAAATACTTTTGAAAATTCTTCAAAATTACTCAGTGGTCCATTTACTC
The DNA here is from genome assembly GCF_020184175.1 of Aphis gossypii. Taxonomy (NCBI): domain Eukaryota; kingdom Metazoa; phylum Arthropoda; class Insecta; order Hemiptera; family Aphididae; genus Aphis; species Aphis gossypii. Next base: position 27,881,700 of record NC_065531.1, read on the forward strand.
TAAACTGGGACGGTGAATGTAGATCTTTTTCCATTTGTAATTTGAGAGATTCATCTGTACTCGATGAACACCATACCTAAAAAATAAGGAATTATTTTAATAGATTCATTTTGTTTGTTAATTTTTCACACTCACTTGGGCAAAACTGACGAAAAACAATTGTTGCGTGGTAAGATGAACAGCAGGCAAACGATTTGGTTGAGCTTTCTTTTCTTTAAGTAACTTGATATAAGCACGGTATGCAGCTTTAAGTCCACCGTTGTCAGCAATATTTTCTCCTGGAATATAATTGTTTATTATGCAATTTATTATTTTATAAAAATAATTAAATTTTAGAATACCTAATGTACGTTTTCCATTTATATTATAACCATTGACTTTATAGTTTGAATATTGTTTGATCATACAATCTGTCGCTTCTTTAAACTTGTTTACTGTTTTATTATTCCACCACTGATGTAAATTTCCAAAGCGATCAAATTCTCGACCTTTGAAATTAAAAAGAAATATATTTAAACAAATATCTTTTAACATAATTAAAAGCTAAGAATTATGATGCCTTCAGTGTGGTATAAGGCTATAACTTATAAGACACAATAATCTTTAATTATAAATTATTCTTTATGATATAGATGAGTATTAGATTTACCTTCATCATCAAATGCATGGGTAAGTTCATGTCCCATGACAACTCCCATAGCGCCATAGTTTATAGAAGACTGTTGCAATTGATCGAAAAATGGTGCCTGTAAAATACCTGCTGGGAAGACTATTTGATTTTTGGTTGGCGTGTAGTATGCGTTTACTGTTGGAGGGGTCATACTCCACCTGAAATAAAATCGATTAATTTAGTTGTTATTAAATTAAACGTTAACGTGTGTTATGTTTTTACTTTGAACGGTTAACAGGTTGATCGAGCTTATATAAATATTGCACTAAATTAAATTGAATAGCACGTAAGTTGTTTTCAAAATATTCGTCGGAACGTATAGTCAAGTTTTGATATTTATCATCCAATTGATTAGAGTCCATTATATAATCTGGGAAACCTAAAATATTTCCACAGTGAATATTTTTCGTTTATAGCATTTAATGTGTTTATATATATTACCAATCATATCTGTTATAGCATCTGCTTTTTTTTCGGCTTCTATGAGTGTTTCTTTATCCATCCATTTCAAATTTTTGAAATTATCTTTAAATGCTGTTCTTATTTCATTGATCATATCTTCAGCCTACAAAATTTAAAATATTTAGTTTCTGATTTCTTTATTTCAGTTTATTTCTATATACCTATAGTTACTTACTAGTTTTTTCGACTGTCCGTGGAAAACTTCGCGGACATATAATGCACCCAGAGCAAATCCCAATACGTTGTTTGTATCGCTAATACAGTACCGCCATGGTTGTTCGCCACCTTCTGATCCTAATAATGCTTTTCGTAGTCCCTTATATGCGTCTCGAAAAACTTTTGATAAATAAGGAGTAACAGTCCTGACGGTTTGCCACACTAGATAGTTGTTAATTACCCTATTGTGTATAAAATAATCAATAATTAGTTAACTTTCTACTTTTACGATTGAAATTAACATTTTTAAAATTTTTTTACGTCTTATTTTCCGGAGATTTACTGTACTCGGTAATTAATGCAGAAAGGTTCGACATGAACGAGGGTGAGTATACCACGACGTTTTCCTTAGATGAAATCTTTCTATCGACTAATCTAAAAGCTGCATTGAAGTAGAGATTCCATTGAATCTATACAAACATTTATTAATATTTAGTAATTATAATTTGCAAAAAGAGAGGAGTTTAAAATTTAAATTTATATAAATATAAAAAAAAATGATTTAAAAAAACTTGTACACTTACGAATGGAGCTAAATTTTGTAATTCGCTAATAGGCATAATGTGATAGGCCTTTTCTTCATCGCGTCTATTTTCATCGGGTTCCGTAAACATAGCCAAACGTGTTTCAAATTGAATAACTTCTTTCATCTGAAGTCTTGTTGAATTTGGTTCACCACCCAATAATGTTCCAATCTAAAACCTCAAACATAAACGATTCTAATTCAATTAATGGATAATATTAATAATATGTAAAGTTATAATAACAAATAAGTAACTTTTAAGTATAATTTATTATTGATTAGTATGAAACAGTAATAAAAAAATAGATATATATTTTCACATAAAATAACAAAAAAAAAAAAATTTGTATTCTTAATTGAATTAAAAATGAATCACAAAATATATGAATAAATTATAAGCTCACCGTTGTCATATAATCTAGATATGTATCTAATAATTTTTGATTTGCTGTAACGTTCAAATAAAAATCTCTAGTAGGTAATGTCAGTCCACCTTCATCGATCTGCACAACACACACACATAAAAAATATAATTAAAATTAATTTTTAAAATTGAGAGATTTGTAAAGCATCTTTATAATACAATTTATTTAATTTATTCAAATTCTACTTCTAAATTTTAATCTAATTTTCAAATCTAGTTACTTAACTATATTTTAAATTAATTTTTTTTTTATATATAGTTTTTAAGAAGTCTTTATTTCAAAAGACAACTCGTCGCATGTTTACTGTGCATTATAATCAGATAATGTTTACAAAATGATTGATGTTTATATTTATTTTATTAATAGAAATTTGAACTAGAAGTTTCTGCGTTATTAAACTTAATGCAATAAAGTCCACGATAATAGGTTTAAAAGGTATCAGGGCTATAAAGATAGTAAACTTGTAGTAGGTACTAAATCAATATTATTTTAGTATAGTTTTTTTAATTTCTAAAAATTGTCCAAGTGTAATAAGTTAAAATCTTTCTATAAAAAACAAAATTGTTGGTCTCAAGCGATTCCAGGTTTTACTGTATTAATAACTTATAAGTATACGCGATAAAATAGCACTCTTTTATATTTTATTTGTACCTACTTAATGCCATCATTTTAAAACATTTATTAGAAGTTGCATACAGTTATACAACTCAAAAACTATTTGTTCAAATTTTGATTAAAATGCATCAATATTCTCAAAAAAAAAAAAAAATGGTACGTTTATTAATTTACACAAAAGCCGGTTCTAACTAAAAAAAAGTATAAGTTTGTATCACGCCAGTAGGTAACCACAAAATACTCCTTAAATTATAAACAAATCTAAGCACTTTCAATAAAATATTAAGCACACTCATAGTTTCCATAAATCAAAATTTAAATATACGCATTATTAAGTGATTAAACGGAGAAGAACTATAGATGCTAAGTGAATTACATTGTATTCTATAGGAACTTTTGGATTCACTATAGTTGTACATTTTGTTGAATACTAACTTGAATTACGTGCCTGCTTGAATTTCTGTCATCTTCACCAACCATCCAATAGAAGAGTCCACCCATATTGAACCGATTATGAACTGTTTCTAAAGTTCTTTGTAGTTTCCACGACGATACATTCCATGTTCCGGATATGTTCCAGCCACCAATGTCTTTAATAAGGTTCTGTAATGGTGTGGCACCTAATGTTTCGATTGTATTATTTGGATCCATGCAAGCCGTAAAATACATTTTGGCTTTGAGTTCAGCTTTGCTACTAGTGTTCATAGGAATTGCTTCTATAAAAATAATATTATCTTATATGAATAACCTAAAAATTTACGTATTTACTAATTTTTCATTGTTAAGAAAATATAGACGTCTCGTGAATAATAATAATAAAAAGATCAAACACCAAATTGCAGCATCAGTTGGAATTGGTTAAAAGCAAATAATTATGGACACACATAATAATTAAACCATTTTTACAAATTCGTAATAATTTAGGTCAGTTTTAAAATAATCTGCATTTGGATAATTTATTTATTCGTTTATACTAAATTTCCTTATTACATAAATACATGACTGGTGTGAATTTCCATTACAAATTTCAACTGATGTTGTAAGTCTTTAACTTAACTTTGAAGAACCATACGTGTACAAAAAAAACTAATTCTAATGGGCAATGAGTGAAACTGGTCATGACTCAAGTAGTAGATCAACATAAATGTGAATAAAAATGTATCAAACAGAAAACATGCTATATCTTAAAAAATAATCATTGATTCACTCTAGTCTCGGGAAAATAGGAAAAATCATAATATATATCGTTTAATACCGAACTGATGAAGGTTAATTAAATCAATATTTAAGGTCAGACAAAACAATACTTGGTAATTTGATGGTATATAAAGTAAATTAAAAAAAAACCGCCGTGGTACCTAGTGCGTTTTTAACTATAAGTTGATTGTTCATTTCCAACTCATTAAACATGCCCCACATAGATCTGCCGTCTGGCACCGGATTTGCTTTTATCCATTGACCACAAGCGTACTGGTAGAAATCCTGGCAAGGATCGGATTTTGTGTCCATACTTTTGATTATAGCCGCTGCCGTCGTTACGCACGTCTCCTTCATACAATAATCTGTGGACAGCCAATTGATTATGAATTATGATTTATGAGTTTAGTAAAAATCATATGTTCAGCATAATTTCGTTGTACATTAAAATATACCTATGTATATTTACTGTAAAACGTCGTTACACTCGTGTATCAAAAAATATATGCATATGCGTTTAACGGCACTTTAAATCTTACCTTGTCCAGTACTAACAAAAGAATCGGTGTCTTCGTATATGTCAGGAATTTGGTGTGTGGGGGGATTACACTTTTCCTGACGCACCGGTAACATAACGATGAACAGCAATATCACGCCATTTAGTAGGGTTAAGGCGAGAAGAACTTTTTCCAACGACGTTCTGTTTTTCAATCGAGACCAAATATTTTTAGGTTTGCCCTGTTAAATATTATTTTTTTAAATTATTATACCAATATTTAATGTATTATTTGCAATATTTTATTCCATATAATCTAATTATTACTGTATAAAAACGGATGTGTGTGGAGGATGCTGTTACTCCTTCTGTCAAATGGACCGAGCCCATGCTCGACGTCTCCTCTTCGAATACTTTATGTTTGTAATGTGCCATCTACACAAAATCGTTTAAAATCAATGAATACAATCATAGCGTATCGTGTATGTTAATTTAAGATAAAATTATTCAAATAATCAAACTACAAATAATAATTAGGTACTATAATAATAATAAATTATAAGTAGGTAATCATTTGTTTTTATTTGTTAATTATTATTATTATTAGAAACACAGTAGAATTATGATCATAATATGGTTAATTTATTCTGAACGACCAACTGATATTCTTTAGTTTGTAGTTATACCATCGTCCATTATTGGCCATTGCATACCCTTTTTATATGAATATTTAGCTAGGCGTCAATCGTAGTTAGACTTTTTTTATTTAAAGCCAAACTTATGGAAAATCTTATATTAAATTTTCAATTCTTATCTAATTTATACAAAATATTTTATGCATTTTTAACTACAAAGTATTTTATAAATATTTATGATTTTGATGAATTTGGTCAATATTTGAACTTTAAATGCTAATAAATTGTGCATATGTATTCTTATAATTTTTGAATCACTATAAGACTAACTCATGAAGAACTTTGTATTAAATTTTCAATTATTTTGACTTAGTTAAAAAAATGTTATCAACATTTATAAAAAAAAAATGAATATTTCAAGTCGTTTATTATTAGCCTTGAAATCAGCGAAATAAATATTTTGAAAATTAAATTATGTAAAGAAAATGCCAATCTAAATGACTGTTAAAATTTCAACTATCTACGATTTATACTTTTTAAATAGTAACAAATATTTAAAATCGTTTGATGATAAATCGTTGTTATAGTATTTCGTAAAAATTTTAAATTCATACATTTTTCCCTAAAATGTCTCTCGGGTTTTCTCTATAGTTATTTGAAGGAAAACTTATGGAGAACTTATAGTGTTGAAGTTTTTTAATCTTAGGTTGAGGTAATTCGTTTTTGAATTACAACAATATAAAAAAATTGATTTCGTCGAAAACTGGTTTTGTGTAAAAATTCCCGTTTTTCCCGACGTTATTGAAAATTGCTGAAAACTTTTATATGACCTCTATAATGCACCAAGGATATTCAATTTTCTACCGAAAACCACCTCTGAAGTTTTAAATTGAAGCATTATTTCAAAAAGTTATCGTTTACACAAAAAAAAAACACACACACACACACACACGCGCGCGCGTCATTCTAGAATCAAATACATTCATCACTCTGTTCATTGTTCAGAATCTAAAAGGTAATCATCGACCGAGATTGAATTTTCCCGTTTTTGACGCTATCGTCTTTCTGGCCATGTGTTCTAGTATATATGTGTGTATAAGACTTTATGTATGGTCGTCATGACGGCTATTAAGTACCTATCTTATCTTAACTCATAATATATTATATAGGATTATATATTGTTTAAACGTGATATATAGTTATCGACGGTTTTTTATTCAGTGCATAGTAATTATTCAATGCTTGAACTGTTTAAAGTTATTATTTGTATTCTGTATAAACGATATTGATAGTCGAGTAATTGGTCCGAGTTTAGTAGCCGGTAAGTAAATGCAATAAGAGTCTACAGTCGTAGTTTTAACGTCGTGTCGGTGACAATGACGTATTATAGTTCATGAATATATAAATCGCTTCCTTAGCGAGCGTTTTATAATTAAGTATATTTAAATAAAAGCATTGAATCGATCATTATACAGCTCGCTTATTTTGATTTAAAAATAATAAATTTCAACCGAAACGGTTATAATAAAGCAACGCACATTATTACCTGTAATGTGAAAGCATCATTACACATATATCGAGTATATATTTTTTTCAGAAACTAAATATTATCTTTTCTATAACGTTATATGATTTTGATAAAATTAATTTATATTTGGTTTTATCACTAAACTATATTCTGATAGAAATCTTTAAAAATAATAGTTTGAAATTTAAATTCAATTAAACGTCCTTAGCAAATTTTTAATTTATTGTACTAGGTGATTATTCAGAACTATCAATTAAAGTACTACAATTTTAAAACCTAAAATTTCCCACTTACACATACCTCTTTGAAAATATTTTTCCTGCTTTAGTGTATTTTAAGAAGTATCGAAACCCCTTAAGTTACATTTATTTCGATTTGCTGTTAAAAATATCCTATATATTACCTCGCTAAGCCTAACATTTCAAAACTTAGGTCAGAAATTTAATCCTAATAATCTCATTGATTATTTATTAATATATTATATCAACCATCTGAATCATTGTTTATTAATTATTATTATTATTATTATTTATTGTACCATTGAAATAATATTTTTTTTGCTCATAAAGTCATAACCATCACGGATGTATATGACTTCAAAGATTATTCATTTCACAAAATATTAAAAATTACTGAACTATATGGTATATATAGTATTACTATAAACAAATAATAAGCAACTAATTAAAAATTCGGTTCTTTATTATTAATAATATTATTTATTGGTAAGATTGTATGAACCAGACTTGATACAAAACCAAGTTGTACCAAGATATAAGAAGATGTATTGTGTTTTAAAAATATATTACAACATGTTTAATAATAGATTATTTTTAATTAAAACGAGACAAGTAAATACAATGCAAAATTTGATTAAATGAAGTACCAAGGAAAACAAATTTATAACTAAACAAAGACGGGTTAGTGTTGTAATAGATACAAGAAAGTATAAAGGTTCTTATGGCTCATTAAGTTAATAATTAGTAGAGCAAAAATGAAATGAAAACATTTTATTTGATAAGATATTATTCGAAATAATTATTGAATTGTGTTTGAAAATTATTAGTGGGCAATCAATTTTGTTGAAGAGAAGTTTCTGTAGAAAGTCAATACTAATCGAAAGTTTGCGAGGTCAGCTAAACTAACTAAATTGAGTTTATGGAATATGGGGTCATAATCTTGTGGTGGGTTATCAATTTTGAGTGAAAAGCTTTATGTTTAGGAAATTCGTGTTGAATTTTTTCCAATTGTCTATAGAACTTTTCAGCATTGGCTATGGAAATTCTAGAGAACTTAGCCATATTCAATAATTGATTAAACAAGTGCATAATAAAGAGTTTTAAATAAAGCATATAATTTAATTACTTATATTTGAATGTAATGCTTTATAAGTAACCTATACTATTTTAAAAGCTTAACAACAGGCATTTCGATGATTGAAATTTTATTTAGTGAAAGATATACATTAAATTCAAGATCGCGAATGGTATTGTTAGCATGGAACAATACTGAACCTTGGATAGTATAACTTAAGTTGATTAGGTTAAGGCATCACTATAAGTCATAGTTTAATATTTAAAAAATAAAATTATTCAACAGAAGACATAAATTATTGAATCAAGTGACAATGTTAATAAGATTAGAATATTTAAAATTTGTTATAGCAACCAATGGTATCAATACTCAAAAATATTTTGATAAAAGTTATTACGAATATTACTGGTTATTGATTACTGGTTAGGCAATAAAATTAACATGTTTGCGTTAAGCAGGCTTAACCTGTATACAATTTAATGTAAGTATTTGACGTTATTAAAAAAAATTCAAACATCTAAAATACAAAAAAAAAAAAAAATGAATACTTAATATTTTTGTCACAACAATTATTTATTTATTTATTTTTAAAACTAGAATAAATAATTTTTATTAAATATCAGTTTAGTACTTCATACAAAATTATTAATATTATAATTATAGAATTATAGAAGTTAGCTAACACACTGTTCACATTAAAACAATGATAAATTACATGATCAAATTAAATTAATTAGCTTAGTGTGTTTATCTATAATTAAAAACAAAGTCTATTAAAACTATATATATATAATTAATACGTTTAAACATGTTTATGTACATGTATATATTAAGCGGAATTAATTTTAAATTTTAATGCATATTATTCACTGTAAATCCAATACTTAATAAGCTAAAGGTTATTTTTTGGTTAAAATAATCAAATAGAAGTATAATTTTAAAATGTATAAATAAATGATAACAATTAAATAATATGATTATTCAAAAGACCGACTTCAAATACACTATAAATTATAGAATAATTATTGTTAATATAAGATTATTACTCATAATGGAATTTCTTAAAACAATAATAATCTCTTTTATTTATTTTTTTTTAAAATAATAATAGCTATAGTTATCAGTATTCATTTCTATGTTTAATATTACTTATAATAGTATATTATATTTTGCTAGGTACTTTTTAATACAATTCATTTTAAATTTATTTTATTTTTGATATTTTAATTTTTTCACTTTATATTAGATATTGTAAAATGTGAATAAACTGCTATTAGGTTGATACTAATAAGCTATACATTCATCATGTAAATATTTAATAAATAACAAATAATCATAATATTAAGCATTAATACAACATAAATTTAGTTCATAAATTGTAAATTCTTATAAAATAAAGTAAGTAAAATGTATTATAAATTTATTCAATAATATTTCAAAAAGGATCTAAAATCCTAAAATTAGGAATTTAAGTATTTGGGTATCATCTGAAGTTAGTTATGATAAATGTCAAAATTAAATAAAACCACATATACATATATTATATACGTTATATTAGTTAGATATAATCATAACTTTATGAAAAATTAACCATGGGGTTGGTGCAACTCGATATATTATACAATACCCATTATACATAATATATTATTTATATCTTGGGATACAAAAATAAAACGTATTAAGTGGCTTTATTGGTGCATGTTATAAGTATATACCTTTAAATGTATTGCTTAAAAAAGAATATTTAAAACTTAAATAGTTTAAGAATATAATTTATAGATCGTGTTTTTATTTTGAAAAGCGAGTTGTTGAAAGACATAATTAACAAACTGACATACATCATACATATTATTTACGCGAAATACCTATATACAATATTCCGGCTGTCAAAGATAAATATTTAAAATATTTATTGTTGTTACGTTAAATGAAGTTCAAAAAATTCAATAGTGAGAATAATTGCTGATACCTATCCAAATTTTGTGCGTATAGAGCTTCTAAATATTACATGATGTTGTATCTCTCTATTCATAGTTAATGTATCTACCTACATAAATGTGTATAATATACACTGTTTGAGTTCAAATCATGTTTTGCATAGTAGCAAACAATTATCAGTCATCACTTAGAATATTTTTTTATTTGTATGTGTTAAAAAAATTAATCTATTAATATTTAAGTAAAGTTATTTTTTGTACAGTATTTTAGAATATAAATACTTCAAACGATGTCTCATCCAAAAGTTATATAAAAAGATTTAACGCATAATCACACAAGATCTATATGAATTATATTTTAATTTTGATTTTTATTTATAGTGTACACAAATACAAATACACAATATAGGTAGATACCTTTATAATATAATATTATACCTCACCTTATAAAATATTAGAATATTATAATACTCTTAAACGTTGTATAACATTTGCACATAATAAATAATATTATATGACAAACTGTTATGTAATTCGCAATAATTGTATTATATGTGTATATATAATATAAAGAAAAACACAAAATTATATTTCAATACGATCAATTTTTACGTCAACTAAAAATATATTTGAACAAATTAATTCCATCAATAAACATAACGGTTTTCATAAATTATTTTAAATTGTATGCTGTGGTGATAATTCCACTAATTAGCTAAAATTATAAACACAATATTGACATTGTAATGTGATTTTTGCTATGACAATAACACTAATTGACGTGGTATGATACAAGCCTTATATAATATTATAAGGTAGAAACGGATGTAAAAAAAATTGAATATTCGTTTGTGTTCTTTTAATCGAATTGATGATTGCATGAAAGTTAGTTAAAACACTTTTGAATAAAATATTTATTTATAAATATTTTTCTTTTAATGAAATGGATAGTAGTAATGTACAAGGAAAAAAAACAATATATAATAATATAACTGCATTTTATTGATGATTAACAATTCTTAATTCTCATTCTTAAATAAAAAATATACAACTTCATTAGATTTTTTTACGCTTAAATACGATTCAAATACTTAAATAGTTTTTCAAAAATTGAAAAAATGTAATTTTATATTACAAACATGCGTTATTATTTACTATTTAATATACATAGTAAATTAACCTGTAGGCCGTAAAGCTAACAGTATAGTACCTTTCTGTATCAACGTGGTACTTAAATAAAAATGTTTGGTTCAAAATTTTATTTTCCCTACGTAACTAATTTGATTCCTGTTCTCTTGTTATAACTTAAAACAATTCATACAAATGATTTTTTTTGGTCAGTTGTATGAGTCACTAAAATAACGTGCGCGTGTCAATATGTTTGTCATAACTAACATAGAGAAAGATAGGGTAGAGTGGGTAGACGCATGTCAAGTTAAAATAAACGTGATAATAATGTGTTTCTGCTGTTTAGGTATAATATTATTAATTAAATTAATCGACTGCAATACGTAACAAAAGCTGAAGAAATTATTTAAAAACTGTAATTTTATGACTTTATCCTCTTTAGATTAGGTATACAATTGTTTTATAGGATTGATCGAGTTAAAATCTTTAAGTACTATAGTGCTACAAGCATTTAATTGTATGTTGTCTAGAAACTAAGTACTTTCTATTTTGTTGGTTAAGTTTATAAGTATATTCACCAACACAATCCACCAAACAATTCTAATCCCCTTTTTTAAAAATGCAGTTATTCAAAATCCGGAATGTTTGAATATACTAAAGACTTCCTATATAGTATATACATACTCTCAAATGTTTAGATTATTTGAACTTATTCATTAAAGAGTACCTTTCAGAGATACATCTGTTTTTCAAATAAAACCCGCCTTTTCCCCTTTTTGAATAAAAATTATTTTGTGGGAAAATCTTCTCAAATTGATGACATATCAAAATAAAATTCGATTAAGTAATTTCTGAATTATAACATTTTGTGTAGGTACCTACTATAGATGATTTATAGGTTCATATGATTTTGGGTTTATAAGAAATGGGGTCTATATGGTGATAGGTGCAGGTAGAAGAAGAAAAAATAGGTTTAGAAGAATTTTTTTTAAGGGGGGGGGAAGAGTTATAGCTCCCTAATCGTCTTTTGGATACGCCACTCTTCGATCGTATCATTATTTTATCATTTTGTATCGTTTAGTAGGTACAAACGATACTACATGTACTTACTATATAATTATTGTTTGTTTAAAAAACGTATCATAATATACTATATTAGTATATGTTTAGATTTTAAATATGAGTTGTGTTCACTAAAAATTTGTTGATAATTGTGAATTTAATATAGGTGTATTAGCTGGTATACTGGTGTAAAATTACATTTGAAATTTTTTCTTTTTTACTCGCATCATTATTCTTATCAATGAGTAATACAATAAAATATATAAGTTAGAGGTTAGCGGCATGGGCAATCGCAGACATATTTAGTAATTTATATACCGGATTACCGCCTGCCGGCAGAATTATTATCAAAGATACGCGATAAGGAGTAAAATTTCTCATAACGTGCCAAGCGATAATAAAGAGGGCGCAATGAACGCCAGCGCTATTATGAAATATTGTCAAGGGCAGTAGCGTCTATGGTTTTGTTGTGCACTTGTTATGCCTGTATTTTTTATACATATAAAATCAAATATTATTTTCTAATAACATACGTCCTGACATCCGGTACACTATATGAAACCAATCTAAATGTTTGAGCAGGCAATAGCTATATAGTATATACCATTAAGCATGAGAAATATTATCATATTTATACAAGAGCGATATTAAAAATAATAACAATTGATTTAGAAAATATATTGAGCTTTCAAGCTTAACTTGAATTTATTAGAAGTAATTTGTTTAATTTTTAAATTACCTAACACTGCTGGATTATTTCCGTCAATGAACGGTAATCTATGTGTATAAACGCTATAATAGTAATTACATTATTATTTTTAGTAGTTCACATGTGTTTTTACAAATGTGTTATTTATAAATTTGAATAAAATAATAAATAATTTGTAGTATATTCAACCTAAGGGAGGGGGGGAGATCTTGATGTACTTTATCTGTTCCTAAGTCACAAAATTCTTATTAAACGTTCGTGTAATTAGCCGATAAATTTATAGATATTCCAAACGTATGTATAAGCAAACTAAATCCCGCTCCTAAAGTTTCTCATCAAAGAGTACTTTGATGTTTATTTATCACTATATATAGTATAGTAAAATTAATATTTGAAAATCACTTTGTAATCGCAAAACGATATCGAATCACAAATATAGTAATTATACCTATGTATTGATTATTGATATAGTGCTATGAAACGGTCGTCTGCCTGGTTATAGCACTACAGCAAACATAATTTTATCATCGATTGGTTTTTACTTTTTAGGACGGAAATAAACGTTTACTGATTGTGCAATTCACAGCGTCGTAACTTAGAATGGTCCAATAATGTCATAACGATACAACGGATGCTGTCAGAGCAATATATTTTTTTATTATGTATGTGCATTGTATAATAAACTATGAATATTATAGAAGTAGTGTAAATATTGTAGTATGTTGTATTAAGATAAAAATACAATTCATTCGCTAAGCCTGTACAGCTGAAATTGAACTACATTCAGATTATGAACACGTATATCGCGAGTGCTTTAGGTAAACGTAACGCAGTTCATTAATTTTGTTTTGATCTTTTATAAGATTATTGCCATATTTGATTATAGAGAAATGCTCTAATAATCGGTTGTATTAGGTCTACGTAGATTGTGGTATATTATTAAAAAAAAAAAAGTGATTTATCCGTATTCTGGACACGCTGCACGCTGCTAGTAACATAATAGGTATTATTATATTCTACGCGGGATAAGCTAAATTAAATTTGCGTCTTCGGACATGTTTCGTTTTCAATACAAACATAGGTCACAGGGTAACAAGTCTCGAAAGACGTAAATATAAGAAACTAAAAGTTAGCAAAGTCGGAAAACATCGATATACCTATCATTGTTAAAGTACTTAATATTATACCACGGCGGCGTAGCGCCTGCGGGTTGTATACCGCGAGAACAATAAACAGTCAGTCGTATGGCCTTTCAAAACTTTTCTAATTTGACACTGTAAATATTATTATTTCGTCTCGCGCCTATATTTATTATGTTTATAATTCGAAAACTCGCGACATATATATAAATCGGCTCCCAGACAAGCACAGCACTATATCAGCGCGCGGTGGCGTTCTCGTGAAGCAGCCCTTCTCCCCAAACTTTCTAGGTCGCCGTTTTGCGCCGAATGCTATAAAATGTATAGGTGCACATTCGAGACATATGCGCGCGAACACAGTTTTCCCGGGTGAGGTTCGCAGTCAGACATATTATTAATAATACCTAAGGGTTGAACACCGCGGGGGACCGAAAACGTCAATCGGCGTGTGTTCGAGTCCGTCTACAACACGACAAGCATATAATATCATAATAAAATATCGCGATGTCCCCGCGGATCGCATTATAATATTATCGTTACCCCAGAGTTCGGAGCACCTCTTCCAAAAGCTAATAACGTGCGCACAGTATATATATTATACGAAGTGTTCGTGGCGGAGGAGGGGTGACGTTCACAGGCCACGCGCGCTCGACAAACAATAAAATATAATATAATCGTCGTCGTCGTCGTCGTATAATAATATCGGCGGAAAAGCGCGAATTGACGGCCATAAAACACGCGAGCGTTATGGCCCGGCGCTTACGTTACGCGCGTCTATAGCATTTCAAGCGTGTAATCTATAGTAAAGTAACCTATGTATATATATATTTAAATTATATATTGTGCTGAGCGTATTTTACCTTGGACGAAACGTCGTGTGTGCGTCACGGGATCCGGGAACGAGCGGAAGGTCGGGACGGTCGACCACTTCAACCGCGGCGAATCGTCGTCGTCATAGTGCTGCGGGCCCACGTCGTCTGCGGCGATCAGGTGGTAGCTGCGGCGGTGACGGCGGCGGCGGCGGCGGCGCCGGTCGTCATAGCGTCCGCGATTATCGTGTCACGCGCGCGCGAGTCGGACTCTCCGGCCAGGAGCGGGCGGCGACCGGTCTCTCGGCGGTCGGTTGTTGAATTTGAATTTTGTTTTTCGACCGCGGACCGCCGAACTGACACTAACAGCGGCGGCGGCGCCGTCACTTTATATTAATAACAATAATAATGTTATATTGTATGTACCGCGAATTTACGACCACGCGGCAGGAAACGCGCCGACTACCGCGTTGTGTGTAGCGCCGGAAATTCGACTTAGAGGCGTATATTATAATATTTGTTATTTTATACTAATTGAGTTTTCGGCGGTCGTGCGCGCAATATTTTTTTTCCTCCTGCAGCCGAAACCACTACACTGCCGATTTTGGCTGCACGACTCGCGTGCTCGTTCGCGATTATTATTATTATTATTGTTATTACTATTATATATATATATATATGTGTATATTATAACGTATACGCGCGTGTGTGCAGTGTATATAGTTTTAGCAGCAGCAGCAGTGGCGGTAGTGTCAGTGGTGGCGGTGACTGGTGGTGCGATATCGGCGGCTGCGTTGGCTGTGCCGCGCGCGCGTTCGACTCGCCGCGATCCGTCACCGGACCGATATTGATCCGCGAGCGAGCGGTTCGCCACTACCACCGCCTTTGGCCCGATTAACGTGCGCGCTTTTTTTTTTTTACACTATTTTTTGTTGTTTTTTTTTTTTTTACTCGTTGCTATTTTTTTTCCCCACTTCGACACCCACCGATGCCTTAACGCGGATTGTTTTGGCATTTGTCCCTGTCAAAAACGTGTAAACTCGATTATTATAATATATACATATTCGTACGCGCACCCGCAGCATACGATATTATTGTATCGTGGAGAAAAAAACCGTACTTCAATACGTTCGACGTGCGAACCGCCATTACGCCGTATAATATGCTTAGCTTTTATATTATAAGTATACAATATTATAATATTTGCGGTTTGGCGCACACCGTATACACTGCGTGTAGTACGATTTTAACGAATTTACGGTTGCGCGTAAGTGGCCACTTGAAACGAAAACGGCGGTCTCCTAAGCGCAGCCTTATTCAAGCCGTCTCTCCCAAAAACGAACTATAGTCGTCTTATTGTATTTTTTTGTTGTAATATTAGGACCAGTGTTGAATCCAGAAAATTTCTTTGGGGGTGGCTCACTTTTTTTTTTCATTGGTGAATGGTGATACAGTCAGTAGATAGTTCCTATATACCTATACTGGCAAAACGGTATAAAAACATTGATATAAATAAATTATATTTTAAAACCTAACCTAATGCCATTAGGCGCTGTAATCGTAACGAGTATTGCGCATTTAATAAATAGGTACATTTTGTTAAAAGTTGTATTTGTCAGGGGGGGGGGGCATTCGCCCCCCTGAAGTATACCTGGATTCAACACTGATCAGGACGAGTCTATAGGTTGGTTGACGTTTTCGACAAACTGCGTATTCTCAGCTCGGATACAATTTAATATACTACATTACATACAAATACTATTACTGTGGTCTTATAATTCGAGCAGATGATCAAAAAATGCACCGCAGCAAGTAGAAGAAGCAGACGGTTTTTTATATGCACTCAAAAACCCTAAAATATGCTGCAGTAAAGACATATACTAAACATTTTTTTTTCTAATCGTTTAATAATAATAAGTGTTAAAAATAAATAGTACCTACCCAAAAAAATGACGACGTCAAATAAGATACAGACTGCATATTATATTATGACTCAAATATTTTCGATTCGATTTTCATAATCGATCCGCAGCCATTTTTCCAGTGAGTGGAAGTTTTAAATAATAAAATGATATAATAATTAGTAGTAGTTTTAATAACATTTATTAAAAACAAAATGTGTAAAATGGCTCCAAAATATCAAAAAATATCCACATATAGGCTACATAATATGGCTGTATGTATCATAACTCGTAACATGAAACAAATTTGTTTTTAACTAGAGCCTTTTCTTACGCTTGCACATAGCAAATATGCAAATAGTAGAAATCTTCTACTCTAATCATAATATTTTTATTATAATAAATAAATAATATTATTTTAAATATTTTTGTTGCGTGAGTTCTATGAATCCGGATGACTGTTAAGAATATAGCTGATAAACCTACTATATAGGTAATATAGAATCTATAATACCCATATCTCACATAGCATTTATACTGAAGGTATTGTACATTTGTACATCTATATAATATACATAGATATTTTGTTATCTACTTTAAAAATGATTGCAATTTTTGAAAATATTTTTGACTTCTTCTCCCCTTATCTCTTTAAAAACCAACCGCTAGGAACCTTTTAACCTTTGCTTTTTTTGCTAAATATAAAAACATTATTTGCAGTAAATATTGTTAGTAATTATAAATATATTATTATTATTTTACAATCATATATATTTATATTAATTATCATTCTTATGATTTGCTAGGCCCAATCCGAAACCTAATAAATTTACAACTCGTTTATTCAAATTCAAAATACTTCAAAAGATTTATATTGTATGGAAAAAGCCATTACAATTAGTATAATAATACTTGATATCAAATCTCCAAGCAGCAAATTAATGCTACACGAGTAGAATAAAAGCTTAAGGATTTTTTGAAAATATTACAATACATCTTGGTTTTGTACTTTTTTCCTACCATATTTTCCCTATTATAATAATATTTTATAATTATGCTTGACAGTTCTTTATTTATTTATTACTTCTAAGATATTTCTTTGTCATTATTTCTACATGAAGCATTACATTTTGTGCTGTGAAACACTGAAACAATATGGTTTTAAGTATCAATTTTCCAATTATTTTCATCGAACGCGATTCAAACCCATATCTAAGTAAAAAACGACGAGACCACTTCCTGCAGTCCTGTTTCCTCCCACTTCCTAGGATGACTATGCAGAGAGTATGAAATTCTACTTAATCTATTCAGTGGCTACACGTGGCTGTATTATCGTATAATATATTTTTATACGTTCTATTATTAATATTATATAATAGGTATGACACTTTTAGAATTACGCTTTATAGTTTGTCACCACTAGTTTAAATGACAATAAAACATACTCTATTCGTTAATAATTATTATTTTCCTCACGGTGCCTAGCTCGGGTCATGATATATTATAATTTATATTGTGATATATTTATAGGTACGCAAACCATTCATACCGGATGCAACTTGACAGTGCGATCTACATGCAATTGTTCGTTATGACTTAGAACGTTTTTTTTATTTCTTCCAGTCAAACATTTACAAAAGACGACTTAAAAATTAAATCATGGATACCTGCATTATTATCCAGTATTTTATTTTTATTTGTTAACTGTAATGCGTATTAAACCCCTGACTGTTTATATTTATACTAGATAATACATTATGTATTATATTCCGATTCTCGTCCATTATTTACGAAAACAATATAAACTTCAAATTGTTTAACTTGGACACCAATATGATTACAATTTCAAATTCCCAGAGAGAACAATATTGTTCAAATATCACATGCTCTAAATGCCATAACGCAGTTATACGAGTTGTGTGACATAATCGAGTGTAAGCCTAGTTAAATTTATTATTTACGAATTTAGACCGTCTAGAATCTAGGTAATGTACACATTGTATTGGATTATATATTATGTCCAAACGATTATACGATCTATACGATACAGACGATACAGTTTGTTCACACACTTCGTTATATTAATTTTCCAGAAATTCGACATCGTCGCTATAAATGAAAATCTATATCCGTATAAAAATGTCATAACACTCATAACTGTTGCCAAATGCCTAATCCCCGTATACGCGTAGGTGTCTGCGTAGTTTTACGGTAAATAATTATAAGCCTTAGATTGAACACAGTTATAAATCAGTCGCATAACCGATAACAATCATATGATTTATTAAAAAGTCAAACTAAAAACTGTGTTATACCCACCATACACCCATTTATAGCTATCGTATACATATAGATTATTATAATAACAAATATATATTTTATTTTTCGGTTCTAAAATGCGAAATTTACCTTTTGTATAAATATTGAACTATTCCCTCGTGATAATATCGACAATTGAACATTATAATATAATGGTTTAAAAATACACTACACACACAAGTAAATTATAATAACGAACCATTTGGCATTTAAATAATTTTGTAAATGTATAAATTCTAAAGTGTACCTTTATTGTAATAATAATATAAAATAACAAATAACAATATACATCAATATATTCATCTATCATCAATGTTTTATGATAAATAAGTAATAACCAATAGGCATAGATAATATTAATGTAAAAATAAGCGAGTATATTATGTTGAATAAGTATTAAGGTATCTAGTCACATGTATTATATATATATAGGTAGTAGGTACATTATACATATATTACAGCTAAGTGTACTTATTAGATTATGTTATAATTGTTGTTAGTTGTACTTAAAGTTGACGGTGCTGTTGTTGATTTTTGAATCTTGATCTTGAATTTTATTTTTACTATGAAACAAATGCTTTTTAATAACCAACATTAAATCTTCTAGTTTGATCGTATCATCTTTATCATTTACAATTCCCAATGACTTGATTAAGTTGGCCTGTATAACAAACCGAAATTTCATAATATTAATATCGATCAATATTCATCAGCATGAATTTTAATGCGCTAAAAACTATAAAATATGCATAAATGTATTATACATCACTCATATCACTAACAATTAGTGAAACATGCACTAAAAATGTTAATGAATATAATATTATCTAATTATGCTAAAAAACTTCATAAAACAAATCTATAATATTATGTATTTATGACTTAGAATGCACGAATAAATACATAGTACATATTCATAAAATATTAAAAATATGTATAATATAAATAATTATAAATTATAAAAGTAAATAAATAAATAAACCTCATAAAAAATTCACCTAATATGCAATAAAAACATTAACAAAATATTGTTTTAATATACACATTGGTCTAAATATATGCGAAAACAATTTTGGATTTAGTATGTTCGTCTTGAATCAAATTTGCAATTCATACCTAATTTGAATTTAGAATTTATTTAGTTTTTCATAGTTATTAAATTCCCAGTCCTATTTATTAAGAATTCAAAGTAAACATAATAATAAATTGACTGTAGTTTGTAAATAATAATTATTACCTTCTTTGATGTCCCAATACATTCTAAAAATTTAATATATTCTTCTTTTGAAATGTCACCATTCTGGTCTTTGTCAACCACCTATGTGGAAAACAATAGTTTTAATTATTTTTGCAATAATAGTTGAAATAATTCAAAATCAATTTATACAATTAAAAATATCTTTTATGTAAATACAGATACTTAAAAACCTAAGGCAAACTATATTGAAATTTATTCAAGTAAATTTATTTTGTATAAATATTGAACATTATTAAATATTTATATCATTTAGTTATATTTAGTAGAAACTAAAAAATACTTACATGCGTTATAGTAAACATAAAAAGTAGTTTATACTGTTTATAGTAAACTTAATTATTTAAATAATATTTAAGTTTATAATTTATGAAAGTTATTCAGAAGACCCAATTTAAAAAAATGATGTTATTAAATATTAGAAAATGCAACCATATTAACAAACGATGTATAATTTTTATTTCAAGATAAAAAAAATTAAACCTATATATGATTTTTATAAGCAAATTAATCGTTATTCCTATACAGTATACCATTAAACATAATGTTGGTGGATGTAATGCTCTCTACCCCTTATACAATTTACCAATAACAAATATATTCATGTAAACACTATAACGTCAGTCGTTAAAGTTTCGTACAATTACTTATTAGTGTATATGTTAGTACTATCCATATTATAAAGTGTATAACTTTAAATTAATTACTTACTTATAGGTTATACAAAATAACTTTTATTTTTAATTACTTTACTTATAGTAAGTTTGGACATCAAATAATTCTGTAATGATTGTAATTTTATAAATGCTTAATAATCATAAGTTTAAAGTAGTAGGTATACATAAATAATTATCTAGAAAATACATTGTAGAAAATTAGTTTGGGTATATTGCAATATGCATAATTTGTCAAAAAACGTGGAGCCTGTTTAAGCACTGGCCCTCGAGGCCCGGCGTGAAGCCTACCCAAGGGATGACTGGCGCAGTATATTAAAATGTTTTACTAATTAATTACGTACCTTAAACAAGTATGGCAAAAGTTGAACAACTTCATCTTTTAGACCATCATCGTTTTGTTTTACATACTGAATATACTTCAAATATTTTTCTACTGTAACGTAATCGAATGGATCAATGCATCCCCAATGTTTGTACCATAAGTTCTATAATGAAATATTTAAATATTAAGTGTAAAATATAAATATTATATCAAGTAAATCATATTGATAAATATCTTGTAAGTTTTCAATTTCAATACGTGCATTATGACAAATAACATACAGTGAGGGGGTGGGGCAGAGGGGACCCAAAATTCTGGGTATAAACGTCCGGAGGTGAAGGTAGTCGTTCCAGCCATTCAGCCATTCATACAAAAAATTGTTAATTTTGTTATACTAAAATAAGCTCACCGATAATTTAAAACAATCCATGAAATTTGTCTAACATAGTTTATTTTAAGAAATATCTTACTTAAAGATTTAAAATATACGATATAAGATAAGGCATTGTACAAGTGTAATTGCCCATTGTGTGTTCTAATTGTGCTATTCGTCTCTGAAGGTTATGAGCGTTATGGATTGTTTCAATGATATTGCATCGATAACGACTGACTACCTTATATAGTGTGCTAGTAAAACGATATCCAAGTATCAAAGGACTTAGGAGATTAACTTGCGGGTGAAATTCAAAGTTTAAAATTTATATATTTATCCACTTTTGGAGGAAAGACACTTGCCTTGAGATCTTTTCAATGCCATCAAAACTTTAAATCTGAAAAATGTATTTCCTAACCTAACTGGGGCTTTTTTAGTTTTAATTTGGAAAATAAATTTACATCGCCACAGGACAATCCTTAAATGGTTTGAGAAATCGAATTGCTAAAAAATATGGTCTTTGAGTACACATTTTAAATTCTAATAATCAGAATTTAAAATTTCTTTATCTGATCACCCAGCATTCCAATGATATAATATGATAATTGAAAATATGTAATCATACATGTTAATTAGTAATTTATAATTTTTAGTCGTACTTCGATAACTCTCGTAAACATAAAACTTTGTTCATCCGTCATGTCGTTCAATTTTGAAAAACGTTCAGTCAGCTCCTTTAAATCTTCAATAGATACAACACCGTCATTGTTTACATCCAACAGCTCGTGATAAAGAGTCAAATCTGATACCCATTTAGTATCCGGTTCCTATTAAAAAATATTAAGTAAACAAAAAACATATTTACATAAAACCACAATGCGTATGTTATATACGCTTACGAATATTTACTATTTTATAGGTGTACGAATAATTATCTACCATCTAGGATACATTGTTGAAGGGAAGTAAGCAAAGAATAAGCAGTACTAGCAAGTCTAGAAATGGTAATTTTCTATATGGTATGAGTGGTATGATATTAATTGTACATATACATAGGTATACCTATAATTTACAAAATTAGTGAATGCGTTAAAAGTATATTTGAGTTATATAATTTTGATAATACGGTGAGAAATAAAAAGTAGATATAAAATGTATGTTTGAATATTAACTTAAGCATTTAGGTTATTTTTAAAAGAATATTTTTATTTATAATAAATTATTATCATTATTCATAATTGTCTTTTATATATTTACTTTTGGTTTTATAATATATTTGCTTGGAAATTCCATCAAAGTTTAAACAACTTCCATGTTTCATAAATATTATTTACTACTTAAAAAGATTAAGATAACGCGATAGTGCGATCACTCATCTCAACTGTTTCGCGCAATTTATTATGCATAGTAGGTTTAGTCAAATTGATCACAGTGTTTCATAGACATAATTTCATAATTTTTGAATGCAAATTAAATATTACTTTAATTTTTACAGTAAATTACGCATTTAATTGTCAATGCATACAACTATATGGGATGCAAATTCATACCACTCTCCCACAAATGACGCCTTTTGCGTGTTTTATTAATTATGACTACATAGTTAAAATTATGATAGATGGTGCATTATATTATATGAGTAAAAGCCAACAATTTTGACTTAGGTATTACTTTTTACAACAGTTTTACTTGCACACCATTCGTGTATTCGTAAAAGTATGGTAATTAAATCATATGCATAATTATTACAGTTTGATTTGTATTTTGATTTTTAAATTATTAAAAAGTTCCTATAAATTAAAATATTAAAAAAAGCTTCAATGCTTTGACCTAACATGGATTATATTGTTTTTTAAAAAAAAGAAAAAAGGTCAACAATTAAAGTCATGTTGAATGAAATACAATGAGTAGTTTTAATATAGGTAAATATCTATACAGCTATACTAGACTATGTGCATGACAATAATAACTGATGTTACTATTGCACCTTCTAAATGGCAACATTGTGATTTTTACAGAGTACACATATTTAGCCTATAAGTAAATTAATATTTTTTTTTAAATAGTGTGTATAAATAAATAATAATTTATAAAAAAAAATACTGAAATTTTTAAAATTGTATAGTGATAAATACTACATTGATTTTAACCGCATAATACTATAAGTTCAATATAAAATAGTGGTATTGCCATATAGGCTAGTACCTACCTTAACGTATTATTGTAAAATTAAAGTATTATAATTATAGGTAGGTACCCTCTAAATGAAGTAGTTAAATTATTATAATAATATACAAGCTAATACCGATAATGTATATTGTATATTATTCTTACTGTGGTTGTATTGTTCTTTTCCGTAGATTGGTCGTTCTCGAATAATTTTCTGCTTATTATAAACTTATTTCCACTATAAACAGTTTTCACACAATATTTGACTGCAGCGGGTCTCTAGGTACGACAATAAACAATTTTTTAAATTAAAAGATTGTAAATAATTAAAATGGATTGGAAAAAAGTTTCAGAATTGTTTAGGTACCTACTTATACTTTATATGGGTAGATAAACATTGTCAAGTGGCATACTTAGACCTACATTTTGTGATGGTTTTAGATCAATATGACGTTGGGATACCTTATCTGACCAAAAAAAGGAATTCTAGAAAAAAATATTACATCAAAAAATCACGAGGAGAAGCCTATCTTGTTAGTTAATATCTAAATAAACTACCTTAAGAATTTGAAATCGTCAGTTAATATAAATGTTTTATAGATTGAATTAGGTACTATTTTCAGTATTTTCCATTAAAAATGTTAATATAATTAGTAAAGTCTTAGCATAGAAAAAACTAAGAGGCAAATAGAATATATTAAAATTTAACATAACACCTATACCTGTTTTGTAGATGGAAACGAGCAGTATTAACACTGAAACTTGTGACGTGTTTTATTCTATTATTATGTATTTATGTACATATTATAAAAAAATTACAAGTCATATTGTATTACATAGGTAGCAGGTATAATATCGTGACGCATAAACAACACTATTGTATTTCTACTTTATTGTTATCGACGATTTAATATGGTCTTATGATATCGTATGTTTTTTTGCTGTCAACATGTTTAATGGCACGTGTAGATAAAAGTCCTATAGTTAATGGTTAAAAGCTCAAATAAACAGTTAAATCGAAAAAAAAAATATCAGATTAATGTCTATATAAATAATTTATTGGTACCTATTATACGTATATTGCACTTAAATATTCATACAAATTTATATCCTGTTTGATAAATGCAAGATCTTGGGTAGGTACCTGCAGGCTGCTGCAGCAGTATAATACATTCAGCATTTGCAGTTAAATTTTAAAACGGTTTACATTATTGACGACGTTACGTTATTTCAATTTGTAAGAATAGGCACAAATATATATATACATAGGTATAATATGTACCTATTAGTAAAATGAAAAACGTGAAAAAGAAGAAAACACCGAAATGATCGGAGCACGACGCTGTAATATCCGGTCGAACTGTGTAACGTGTAACTGGATAAATATAATAAATTCTATTTAAATTCTAATAGCGTTTCAGCAAGACAAACGACTAAAAATCGAACCGTTGCCGTCCCGAACTCACGTCGATGAAAACGAATTAGATAGATATACGATATACATGACTTAAAATACCCATAACCTCCTCACAGGGGTATCTATGCAAATTTGATTTTTTAGCAAACACTTACACGGAGTCTCTGCGTCAAAGAGATGGCAATTCTGGCCGTTTAAGACGAGTGAGCTGGTTTTCAAAAGACATATTTTGACATAATATCGCATTTCAGAACATTTATCGTTTATTTCCCACTAGCCATTATGTCGATCGAATGCCGATTTCTGACCGACGAGAGGCAATCATCGTAACGAAAAATTATTAAACATAACATAACTTATACTTGGTACCGTGAGTTTCGCTTAATGTTATCACATCATTGGTACCTATAACTTATAATTCGTTTTGATTATATTAACTGGTCAATGAAACATTTTTATTTTTATACAATAAATTATATGTATACCTACTTAAAATTTAATTTAAATTACATGAAAAACACAAGTAATAAAAAAATATGTTTAAAATAAGAAAAAGTTACTATATACATTTTAAATAGGACTTGAATGTCTTCTAATTTGATTTCTATATTAGTCTGAAACTAAAACCTAAATACATGGTATGTTAATATGTTATGCAAATTTTATTCTCAATCTTCCACGTTTTGCTTATGATATTTTAAAATTGTATTTAAATATGTAGGCAGGGAACTTTTAGAGTTGATGAGGATATTTTTAGAAAACATTTTACCAATTTCAAAACATATATCTTTATTTTTTTTATTGATAAATCTTTCAGTTTTCAGGACAAAAAATATTGAACTCGAATAAACACACGGAACGACTTGATATGTCATTAATATCTCATTAACGATGCGACGTACAACGATAACCTATACCTACTGATTTGTTCTAAAATTAAATTGATTTTATAATTTAAATCAGTTTAAAAGTCATGAAATCGATAAAAAAAATGCTTACAATAAGTGATTCAATTATTCGGTATTTCGTGATTCTAAGGTCAGTTTTATATTTTAGTAACATAAAATTAAAATTTTGTTTCGGGATTTTTTTTATTTATTTATTTCAATAACGATTAATTCTATAAACGTGTGAACTCACTTTATTTTTTATAAAATAAATCTACCTCATAGTGCATATACCTATGAACTTGTTTTATGTTTATAATAGGTAACTGTCCTACCTATTTGCCCACATAACACTATAGGTTATGAATGTTATGATTAATAACATGCGGGAAGACTTTTTTGTTGTTTATTTTTTTCGTTTACAATACTGTAGTATTCATAAAACATTATACCCTTACTCCTTAGAAGGGTTACAAAAATAATATAATATGTGAAATATTTGTAAAATGTACCAAATTGATGAATTAAACACGGTGAGTTATATAATGCTATATGTAAGAGCAACAGCATATTTTTAGTATTAATGGTTAGATCACAGAATAGATGAAACTATTCTGTGATCAGATCGTCTCCTTTCCGCGTCCTACAGAATTTTTGTAATTTATTGTGTAAGCACATATTTTTATTGTATCATTTGCATCTGTAATAATTAAATTGTCAAATAAGTAGTGAATAATATTATAAAACTAGGGAATTCACTTTGCTGTATTATAAAAGTTTCAGACTTTCAAGACCTATGTAACTCGTCATAATAAAAATATGTTCATTATATTTTAGTTATTATACAAAGCCAAACATTTAATCATACAAAATTCGAAAAAAGAAATGTAAGAAGTCAAGTATCTATGCATACCTATCACAAAAAATACAAATATTATATCACAAATATTTTGAAGATAAATGCATACCTACCTATTAAAAATCAATATTAATATTTAGTGAAAATTTTTCTAGTTATTAGGTTTTAAATTTTTAAAAAGAGCTGGTTTTACGAAAAAAATCCAATTATTCCCTTGACACATGGTGACAAATTAGATAAAAAACAAACAAACGAGATTTAAAAAATGTATAAAATTATAGCTGGTTTAACGTATTGGATTTTTTGATACAATATACCAGATACCTACAGAATTCATACAATGTATGAAATTGGACTATTTTAATAATTAAATACCTACAGGCCATAACTCATTGTCCATTATATATTTTCATTTAAATTAAATGATGTTATTTAAAATTATCTATTTTTCATAAGACTTACCATATGAAATACAAATCTTGTAGAGTTGAACATTTTGTATAAAAAATTATTGATTAAAATTATTATTTCTATGTGATTATTTATAAGAAAGCAGACCACCAATTGGTCGGTATGACTGTAAAGAATATGATAGGTAAATCAAGAAGAGATGTTCATACACATGACATGTTGTTATTTATTTAGATTATGGAATAAGGTACAAAAAACATAATTAATAGTTCACTTTTATAAAATGACTCAAATTAATTTATCTAAGCTAAAAACATGTCAAAGTGCATAAAATAAATACATTAATCAGTTATTTATTTAATAAATACTGGACTATGATTACATAATCATAAAGAATATAATTATAAATTTGTGTAGCTTCTTATTTTTACTGAAAACATCAAACAATTATAAATGTTAGTTAAAAACGATATAATTGATATAAGTAAATGCTTAATTTAAGAGGTTCGGTGAAATAGTGGTGGACTATAAACTGTTATAAAAATATATATTTTTTTTTAATAAACAACTTTATCAATTTATTTACAGGTTATACATTGAATAAATTTGAGAGAAGATGGATAATAATTAGACAGTGATGAGAAACCTCACAATAAAGTTACTCGTAAAGTCGTACATGAATAAAATACTAATACCTATATATGTTATAAAATACTGAGAGATCTCTTGAACAGTCTTAGATATTGAGCGCTTGCTTGGATTGTCTGGAAGTAATTTGTAGTTGGGAAATCAACTACAAAATTAACTATCAATTACTATCCTTTCAATAACCTTGCATTTTTGAGTGAAGTCTTCGGTAAAAAACGGCTGCAGTCTCTTTAATAATGAAAACTTTGCCTTTGTGTAAATAAAGGTTGGTAACATGCCGTTTCATGTTGGCGACCTTACGGAGATAAATATAAATGGATTGAAAGCTTGAACCTATATTTTCCTAAGATTTGAAGCTTTTGCAGTTTTGCAATTCTCCAGAAAGCTATGCCGCAAGACCAGATTTGTTGAAAAACAGTTTTGTTTAAACGTAACGATTTGAGATAGGTACTCATCTTAGACTTAGTGATGAGTGGTCTTGACTCTTGATAGATGTAGACAAGTATTAAATTGCTTCCTTTTGCTTTTGAAATGAAGTCTAGGGAGTCAGCAATAAAATCAACAATTCTATGGAGTTGGTTAAAAATAACCTAGCATGTTTTTGGAAAAAACTAAATTAGAATTCAAGTGTGGCTTTTGTTTTTTTTTTCGTAATATTGATCTTTGAAAAATAGTTTTTCAAGAACATTTTCAAGTACCTACTGGAAAAAGTCCTATTGGACTGTATGACTAAATATGATGTTTATATATAAATTATAAATCATTATTATTAAGAATAAAGAACATTGGTTTAGTATTAAACTAAAAAAAAATAATTTTAAATAATATAGTAAATTAATAGTTGGTACCATCTAATGTAGTTTATTAATTATCATTAATTATTATTTAAATTAGGTTCATATATATTTCATTCAAATGTAAAACTAGTAAGTTAAGTAAGAAAAAAAATTAAGCAACTTTTAATATATTATATAACAGGAGTGGCCAAACTTACTTTGGTCACGATCTATTAAAAATATACTTCACCTTTGAGGATCAACTTCCATAAAACATTTTTTTTCTATTCAATAACTATAATTATTAAGAAATATATTTGCATAAAGTGTACAATTTAGAGGTTCCCAATCTTTTTGGTACTAAAGACCATTTGGAGAACTTTCAATACGTTACGGACCACCTCAATTGTATTCTTTATTTTTCTTATATAGGTGTAAGAAACAATTTTTTTCGCACATTTTAGAATTTAGATTATAAATAAATAAAAAATAATGTTCCTTATAGCAGGCTTTTAATAATGTTTATAATTGATCATTTTTTATTAAAGTTTAAAATAATTAACAATTTAACGCAAATTACTATTCTAAAAAAATATACATCTGCCGATATAATCATATCTTAATGTACAAACAAGATAAAATTATCGATTGAAATAATAACATAAATTTCAATGTATAATATAAATTTATAAATACACGACGTACTAGACAATGTTCAGTATTTGTGTTGTCTCAAAAGGAAAATCAAATATTTAAAATATTTTTAAATTATATAAATATGGCTCGCGGAACACCTCACAATGTCTCGTGGACCACCAGTGGTTCGCGGACCATAGGTTGGGAACCAATGGTGTATATAAACATTCAACAAGTAGGTATTATAAACAAATTACTAAAAATAAAGTAATAATTTCTAAAATCTTATTACTTAAGTCTAATTTTCTTAATTTTCATATACGTGAGTACGTGACCCTAAAAATGAATTGTAATATGATCGACTTAGAAATTGTCCGCGATTGACTGTTTGGCCGCCCCTGATGTATGAGATACAGCAATACAGAAATTGGTGATATAATAGTCAGATATACTATGATATAATAACATATTATATTGTAGAATGATAAGACTATAACTAAAAAAATAACTTATATTTAATAATTTAAATATAAATTTAAAAATATTTGCAAATATGTTTAAATAGGATTATGAGGTATAGACAAAGAAATAAAACAATATTGGCAATATAAAATAAAATTTAATATCAATATATATATATATTTTTTTTGGTAATTTTAATAAAAATAATAATACGTATAAACTTTAAAAATATATAGTTTTAACAGTCTAAATATATCAGAAAATAACTTAGGCTATTTAATTTAACCTAATTTCATTAGGGTAATGTTTTTTAATCGTATTATATAAATGTTATAAAAATAATGAACATATTAGGTAATTAAACATTTTAAATTGTGTATAAATATAATAAATAAAATAATAATTATAATTTGACTATGGTATAAGTAAATATAATCAAAATAATGCATAAATATTTGTAATGAGATTGTCTTCTTATATTATAAATGGATAACAAGATTACATGCGTACATCAATGGGAGGTCACATAAGCCAAAATATTAATAATTATATAATAAATCATAAACAAATGTATAGTCAATTTATACACATATATTAAAATTTAATGAAAACATAAATTCACCTAAAAATCATAACAAATTTGTAAAAACGTTTTACAAAATAGTTTTGGTTCAATTTCCTTAAAAAAAATATTGGGCGACAAAAAAAATTATAGCTTTAATAAATAAAAAAAAAATCACCAACATTACTTGAAGTTTTGATCATATCAATTTATAAAAATATAAAATATACATATATTTTAATTTTCAATAAAAATTTGAAATAATTTAATGTGGCTATTAATTTAGAGACAATACATACTGATATGGGTAGTATAGATTTTATGTCAGTTAAGTTAAAGAATATTAAGATTACAAAGTCACACAAAAATATCAAATATATAATTTTACATATTAGGATTCATATTAAAATAAATATAACAAAATCTAAATTATATGCTTGTATGATTGGACCTATATAAAATGGCAAACCCTTAACAAGTTATTGAATTTGTTTATGTGCATTTAATATTTAATATTATCACAAATATGTAAATTAATCAGCTCATAGAGATATGTTATAATGTAGAACATTTTAAATTTCTATAAAAATGACTTAATCTGTAAATTTTCAAGACCTTTTAAATTAATTTTATAATCTAAAAAACACCCAGTTATATTAATATTTTGATTATCATTCATACATTAATTAATTGACAATATGTTTCGTTTAAGATATTCCAAGATTTAAATATTTGGTGATAAATTAATGAGTATAATGACACTTTATTTTTTATATTGAATGTTACGTTATAAATACTTTGTGTAAATTAATTTTTGTTCTTGGATTAAATAGGTAATATATAATTATTAAAGATGATATGTACTCTAGAATTATTTAATAATTAACTAAAATTATATGCCCAAACTTTCCAATTGTTAAAGAAAAATTGAAATAATATTGATTTTTTAACAAATATTTATGGATTGATCATAAATTATAGTAGATAATTTAACATATAGACTATATTAATGTATTTAATATTTATATAATTTCGTATAATTTCAACATAAAAGCCCCAAGTTATATAAGAACTACAATTGAAAGCTTTGATTGATCTAAGATATGTAAATGTTAAGAGCCAGTAATTGCTCAATTATTGCATAACTTAAAATATGTGACAAGTTAAGCATTGTGTGATCATAATTAAGCACCCTATAAATATTTAATTTACCATATTTTGTCTACCAAATCGTCGTTCTTGCTCAGCACGTTTTCTAGTCATTGACAAAGCAGCAGTTTTCAAAAAATCTACTGTTTTGTATGGGTATGCACCATCAATTATAGAATAATCATGCATTACCAAAGTGAATTGACTGCCTACATTGCATGGTTTTTTCTTAGTGGTTGCTTTTGTAGTTGTTCGATTACCTACTGTATATTGTTTGTCACAAGATTCAAATTCTAGATCTAAATATTGGATATCATTGAAACGACTTGCTTCAGCTAGATATCGTGAGTTTGATGAAATCTTATTGATTTGATATGAGGATACCTAAAAAATATAAATAAAATTTTAATATTAAAAAATAAATTGGAATAATAAGTTATAAATTATTTGAGCTTTGTGTATTTATCTCGTCATGAGAACAAAAATTGACCATTGATGCTAATTTTGGCAGGTATTTACTTATTATAAAATTAAAAATTAAATGCTACAATTCCCAATACTCCATTAGTGATTAAGCCTAAAAGAAAAATAAATTTGAAAAAAAAAATAATACCCAGTTAAAAATTATTGGTATAAAAAAATTAAAGATTTATTGATCACCAGTTGAGTAACTCAGTTGGAGAATCCTTAATTGTAAAACAAAAATCTCAATATATTTGCAACAGTCAGTTTTTGTTCTAAAATTAATTAGCAATTTCAAAACTACAATAAGAAATTAAGGGTTAAATTTAGTTTGTATGTTATAGCCATTTAAGGTTTTTAATATACACTAAAATGTTGTACAAGGGCAAAACACATTTTTACATTGTTTATTTATCCGAGCTTTCAGTAAGTCTGCTGGTTCTAGATATTATATGAGTATCTATGTAAAGTTCAATTGACTATAATTTCCAAACTAAGTTTAATAAAAATTTAATAATTTATGATCATGGTTTTAAACTAAAATTATTCAGTCAGTTACAAAAATGAAAAAAAGAGTTTTTCTAAAATTGTTTTTTTATTTTAAATTAGGTACCTTATTTTACTACCTATAAAATATTAAAAAATCAACTAGCATTTTAGCATTTAATTATATTAGGAAATATAAATATTACTTTGTCTGAAGCTAGTCGATCATCAGATGCTGAATGCCGCCTATGGATTCGAGGTTCAAAACTTGTAGGAACAACATTGGGTCCTATACGAGATTTCTGACGGCTCAAACTACCCATTGGTGGTGGACATAATCTTAAAGTACTAGTCGTATCTAAAAAATAATGCATGTTAATAATTATATAAATATAATATATAAATAAAATATGCATATATTTACCAAAAGAGGAATCTTGGTTTTTTTTAATTTGAGTAGGTTTTAGCCTTCGGTTTACAATAGGTGGATTAGCTAATGGAGTCAATGGCGAGAGTTCAGCAGAAGTATCAGAAAACTTTCTGCCAGGCTTTAATTGACGATTAACAGCAGGAGGGGTTTGTTCTAATGAAGCAGAACTTACATTGGCAGTTGCAGAAGGAGAATTTATAAAACTTGGAGATTCTGATTCTACAGTTTTACCTTCTTCAACTTTTGGTCCACAGTCTTCCACAAAATCATAAGTGAAAATATTACCAGAAACTTGACCTGGGGCTGCATTTGTATAACAATGTCTACGATGTGTCCTGGGCTGTGCTTGAGGTGGTGTCATTTGATGGGACCTTGGAAAGTCATAAGTTTCATCTCCTGTTATAGGTTCAACTAGTTTATCGGTTTTTGTTGAAGTTTCTATTAGGTGAGATGGTTTTGGTGGCCTTGGTGGTGCTGTTAAACACCCCTCTGGTAATATTTTGGTAAACCTTCTATTGGCTGCTACTGGCAAGTCTGGCGAGTTTTGAGATAAACGAGGGAACGTTTGCCAATTGACAGATGGCCGACTCAAAGTACTACCATTTATTGATTCATCATCAGTAAACACTGATTCTGAACCAGGACTTGGTGGAGGTGATTCTGAAAGACGCGGCGGAGGTCTTATACGCCGAGGTAAATCATAAGACTCTTCAATAGTTGAACGAGGAAGAATTGGAAGTAATGGCTTTCCAGATATACATTCACTTATAGGAATGTAATGGCTAGAAGATGTGCTCGTTGGTGAATCGGGAGATGAATGTTCTTCATCATGTTCTTCAACACTCAGAGGAAATGGTCTACATATATTATTAACAGATGGACATTCAAAATCTAAAATAAAATAAAGTTAAATGTGAGTAATTAAAAACATCTAATATCAATTAAATACTTACCAGCATTTTCATCAACTGTGAATGGTTTAAGGCCACAAACGTGACATACAAAATCAACCCATTTATTCATATCTTCTTCTGATTCTGCTGCCAAATAATATGTTCTTTTTGGTGTTTTTATATCAAACATGTAATGATATTTTGATTTGCGATCTTCAAATTTTAATCCCGCATCAACCTAATAAACCAAAAAAAGTATTTATTTTTATTAAGTTCACTAATTTTTGACTAGTGTATTTAAAGTAAATACTAAATATCAATTAAATCTATGGATCATTTAAAGCAAATAATAAGTAATACATCTTACTTGTTCACATTGATCTAAATCTATCCGACCCTTCATTTTTCTGCGACTTTTATCTGTATAATAAGCCAGGAAATATTGACCAGGTAATTCACCAGAATGGCGTAACACAAACCATCTTCTGCGCCATTTCTAAAGTTTAAAATTTTTTATAATAAATCTTGTTAAAGTAAAAATATTATAAACAAGTAAAAGATATAAAATAAATAAATATTATCCATTACTAAAAAGTAATAACCATTAGGTCATATTATGGTACTTATAATATTATTATACTTATAATATGTATTTACATTAATCATATAACACAGCATAAAATATATAAAAATATAAGTTCTTATAGAACTTTTAATGTATTAAATTCATTACTAAACATATTTATTACTATCAAATGATTGATAATATTTAAGTTTTTTCCAACATTATTGAAATGTAAAAAATAGAAAAATGATATTTACTTTTTTTTCAAATTTTTAAACTGTATAATTTTTAATCAATAAGTACTGTTTAATAATAATGATTTAATAAATTGCCCGAACAAAAATATTTTTATACCTAATTTAAGTTTTTAAGATTCCAGATATCTATTTCTTTAGTGTACCTATTAGTAATGTTTTCCAGCTTCAGCAAGAAATATGCAGATATTCATTAAAGAATTAATTGACTTAATTGTATTAAGTAAAAAATGTATTAGAACATTAAAAACATAAAACAGACTTAGTTCTGACTTTAGTTAAAGAAAAAAATCTTTAGAACCAATTATTGGTGTATGCGAATCTATTGTTCGACGTGAGAAAAAACATCACAAACAAAAACAACAAGCGAACAAGGAACAATTCATTTTATGGTAAATATAGGAATACTAATAAAAATAAAAGTAAATAATTGAACTTACCAATTTAACACTGACTGCTTTCAGGACTCTCTTTGCAGGGGGTGATTTTGTCAACCATCCTTCGTGTACAATTTCCAGATTTTCAGAAGACATGGTCAATCGAGACCGTTGACGTTCAGTCCCATTTGTTATTTAAACATAACTACATGTTTTGATTGACACAATAACATGTCACAATTTTAACGCAAAGAACGCAAATTCTGAAACGAAAAAAAATAAAATAAAAAAAACATTTCTTGGAAATTTCTGACGATATCAATATTGGTGTTGGTCACAATGTAAAATTACAGTGCAGTCTGATCAGCTGACTGTAGATAACGAGTAAAGTTTGGCGACATTGTGACAATGATAACCATCACCGTTACAGTTGATAGCATGATCTTAAAAAACAGACTAGGTACTACTACAATTACTGTGCACTGTGCAGAACTGTCTAGTTAGTTGTCCGTGTTCGTTAGAAGCAAACATCCGCATCACAACCCTTAGAAAAGAGATTAAAGAAGACCTTATTTTCCAGACAAACGTGGAGGCTGTTATAACTGTTAAATAAACAATTTTGAGTACCCTATAATGTGTAACGTATAGTAACCCTGCGATTGTGTATGTGTGTAACCAATTACCATCGCACGCCGAATACTTATAGATTTTAATACAAATCTAACCATGTGCCGTATGATATGTATGTTAGTCACTGGATATCTTTGCTTCGTTTAACGTGTTTTTTGTGTGATTATTGTTATTATGTAAATCGAGTTTGTTACGAATTTCTTGTACGGCTATTGT
Organism: Aphis gossypii; assembly: GCF_020184175.1. Taxonomy (NCBI): domain Eukaryota; kingdom Metazoa; phylum Arthropoda; class Insecta; order Hemiptera; family Aphididae; genus Aphis; species Aphis gossypii. The sequence goes on from NC_065531.1 coordinate 27,917,701, forward strand.
TATATATTATTTATTTGTACTTTTTTGCGATTTTTCATTATTATTGTGTGTATATTGCTTTTCTGAAATGTCGATCCGACCAGATATTAATTCTCAAACCAAGAAAACCATTTATAACGTGTACAATTTTTTTAAAACGTTGGCCAACAAAAAGGAACAGCCAGAAGTGGCAAATTTTTTCCGAAAATGTCAAGAGAGGACGGCAGAGGCTTGTGCGGTGAGTCTGTCTACTGTACAGAAAATTTGTAAAGAAAGTAAAATTATATCTTTTGATGTTAAAGAAAAATTAGGTGTCGGAAGTTCTAAGGGCATTAAATTTCGATCACCTAGAAAACATTATAGTCGTGACAAACCTATTACTAAACTTGACGATTTCGAAAGTGAAGAGGTCAGAAGGTTGGTCCACAGCTTTTATGATAAGGGAGAATTTCCAACAAGTGCAAAAATATTAGAAGCATTGCGAGAAAAAAATAATTATGAAGGGTCGAAATCATCAGTGAAAATCATTTTGAAAAAACTTCATTTTAAATTCAAAAGGTGTAATGACGGTCGTAAATATCTAATGGAACGGTCGGACATAGTAGCTGCGCGCTTAAAATTTCTTCGTAAAATGAACAAGCTTCGAACAAATGACGATACTCGGCCAATAATTTATCTAGACGAGATCTGGGTTAACCAAAACCATACTCGGGGACTTATTTGGCAAAACCAGGAAAATATAGAGGGTTCAAAAGTATCTACAGGGAAAGGCAATCGCCTTATTGTTTGTCACGCTGGGTCTCCTTCCTTTGGTTTTATCAAAAATGCAAAATTAATTGTCCGCTGTAACTCTGGCAGTACCAAAGGTAATCATTCACAGATGAATGCTACAATTTTTGAAAAGTGGTATTTAAAGATGTTAAAGAACTTGGAAGAGCCCAGTATTATTATTATGGACAACGCGCCATATCATTCATCATTACTAGAAGATTACCCGAAATCAAATAGTAAGAAGACGGATGTTCAGCAATGGTTGCGTGAAAAAAATATAGACTTTTCTCCTGTAGAAACTCTTGATGAGTTACGGGCGAAAGTCAAACTTGCGATGCCGCGTGAAAAAATTTACAAGTTAGATCAATTGACACACCAAATGGGACATGAAGTGGTAAGGCTTCCACCTTACCACTGTCAGTATAATCCCATAGAATTAATTTGGGCACAATTAAATGGGCGATTGGCTGAAGAAAATTCTACAATTAAAATTGATGATATCGAGGCACTTGTAAATAAAGAAATTGACTCAGTAACTGCTGATGACTGGGCCAAATATGGAGAACGTTGCGCAAAACTTCAAGAGGAGGATTTTCATAGAGCAGTACTGAGGGACGAAGTATTATTAGAGCCAATAACTTCATCTATTTATCCAGACGACAACAGTTCGAGCGACGATGATGACGACGAAGACGATGAGTAGATTTTTATGATTATTATTAAAATTCGAAAAAAATTGTAAATATTTTGAATGTTACTATTATTATTTTAAGTTTGATTATGTGATAATAAATTAATAATGAATGTGTAATACAGAACTTCAGAAGTATAAAAGTTATGTCTTTATAGTAAAGGCCCGTTTCATAGATGCACGTATACGGTACGGGGTGGTACGAGTACGGAGTAGCTGTGAAACGGGTCTATATCATGCATGTAAACGTGTTTGAAGTTATTTTGCGCGGGAAAGTATTTTTCGTAGCCCCCAACAAACACAGCCAACTGGAGCGCGACGGTCACACTTCTAGTTTCGGTGTCCGAACTTTAATCCTAACTACTAAATTCTTAGTATTTAACGAATCTGCGTTAAACGTAAGTAGAAAAACGGTTACATATAAAATTCTTCATGGGCGTAGGTAGGAATTAATTTTGGAAGGGGTTTTGGTCTCTATATTATACATTAAGTTTAATTCACTATGTTTATTTTAAAATTGCTTTATCTTTAATTTCGGGAGGTGTTTGAACATCCAAACCCCCCTACGCACATGAAATGCAGTATCTAGTAACAAGGATTAATATATAAATTTGTGCTAGTAACAATGCATCTGACGTTGCAGCTTGCAGGGAAAACGTACATTAAGATCGTCGCACCGTATTCTAATCTCTATAGACCATGAGATTATAAACTAGGTAACAATAGTTAGAAGTATAAACTCAATCGACTTATATGGTCATGTCGAGTAGACTTATAGCCAGTAGCCACCGTCGTATCATCATTTTTTTTTTTTAAGGTATTCGCTCTTAATTTATACCTAAACGTACATCGTGATTAAAATAAGTAAGTTTATCTTAAATCATGATTTAGGCTTTATATACCTATTATGTTATTGTGCTAAATATGTTTTGCAAGTTGTCAGGTATTAATAAAATTATGAGCACTGTTTGAATTGGGAAAAATTAGAAATGAGATGCAATACCAGAAAACTAAAACTAAAAGGGATGCTTGTTATTTGTTAATTTTTTTATAGAATTAGGTATTATAGTCAATACTATAAATAAATCCATACGTGTTTCATATTGTAAATTGTTAATTAATAATAGACTTTCTTATTTCAGATAATTTAACATAAGGTACTTCATTATTTATAGATTCCTATTGAAGTATTGAATATTGGTTATATCATTCAATTTTGCCTTACATAAAAACTTGGTTTCTACTTTCTATCCTATAGGTATAAGCTGAATATGGTATGGCCATGTGGATTTATTTAAAATGATCAAAACAAATCACTTGTAATATCAAACAGCTACCTGTATATACATTTTACATACATTTTACATACATTATAATATATCTATACATTAATTTATACATTTACTTAGGTACCAGCAATGCTCTATAGTCTAGTATTGTTGTTTAAAATTGTTACCGGTACTTAAAAAATTGATAAATCGATTTGTTTTATTTATGTAATTGCAATTGTTTTAAGTCGATTAAAAGAAAAAAACAAGATCACCGCTGGTTGTACACAATTTCATTTTATTAAGTCACTGTATTTTAACTTTGATCATTTTCTTCTGATATTAAACCATAAAAACATTTAAAAAACTATATTACAATAAGTTAACGTTAAGAATATATTTTTTTCAAAACTATTGAATATTGTAGGTACCTAATACATTAAAAACGTCTGTATTTCTTGTCTCTTAAGATAAATAATTATTTAATTGGTATTTAATAAATATTTTATTGTAAAATTCTAATATTATCGTATTGTGTAATTTTCCTCGCCACCTTTAAATGTTAAACGACATAAAATTACGTCGTGCATGTCGTTTATGCTTATGAGGTATTGAGGTATTACACGGGGCGCGTTTTTTTACTGTGGTGTCCCCAGTGGCCCAGTAGGCCTAATCCACATCGTAATTCGTAAGCGAACGTCAATCGACTATAATAATTATTGATAGAGTTATTATCAAAATTAGTAACTGCACTTAGTACCTATAGTATAAAATGGTATACTTTTAGTTTAAAATGTGTTCCATACATCAATATAAGTAATTAATACAAGGTAAATTGGTAATTTAAACAAATAAATATCGAATTACACATTTAATAAAAAGATGGTTGAAATAATTTTAGTTATGTCGTAGCACGACATTCGCCCATTTTCAACTTACTAGTATTAAATAATGTTTGTTTTAGATTCTAATGAAATAAATGAAGCTACAGGTGCTGAAAGGTTATTGGTCAAATCGTATTAGGTTACAAAAAATCAAGTCTAAATAATATCTACCTATATTTACAAAATATAAGTACATAAAATTGTCTTACTTGGATGAGGTACTTATAGTTTAAGTTAGCTGTATATACCAAGATTTACATAAAAATAATTTCTTACCAGACTTACCATCACATGAACTTTCGATATATTTTTTAAGTGTACATTTAATTAGCTGTATTGTATAATAACATTGAAAAAAAAACTAAAAAATTGAGTATAGTTTTGAGGAAAGTGAAAAAGAGTTAAGGAAAACATTTAAAAATTATAAATACGAACAATAATCGAAGAAATATAAATATTAATCTAATATATAAAAATCTCGTATCACAATGTTTGTTACCAACTCCTCCGAAACGGCTGAACCGATTTTCATGAAATTTGTTGTGTTATTAAGTAGGTTTCAGAAAGTGATGTTAACTATTTTTCACACCCCTATTTTTATTTTAAATGGTGGCTCATACATAGGGTTTTTTTTAACCTACGACGATTTTTTTTTTTTATAGATTTGCTGTTGGTTACCAAACATATTAAATTATTATTATTATTATTTTTTTTTTGGCTGTTCGTGGCCAGAGTAAAGTGTTATACCTACATAGCCACATATAGGTAGGTACCTCATACCTATGCAAAATAATAATAATTTAGAGTGTTTATAAATTCTCATAAATATATACTTATAATAATAAAAACAATTTTTTTCTCACATTAATATAATTGTTCTTACACCCGGTAAATATATTATATAATAATATTACATTGATTTTAAATAAATAACAATAATAATGATTATTATAAACAACAACAGTGGGCATGGCATTCTGTGGGGTTTCGCATCATTGCAGCCAATGAGCGCTCTAGCTTATTATACTATTTTTCTATTGGTTATTATTATTATTGGATTCGTTTTAAACTTTTCGAGTCTCAACATTAAGTACGTCAGTCACTCAGTCGCTCTCAGTCGTAGTCAGAACGCAGGGATCTATAGGTACTTCAAATCCCTAAGGTCCGTTCAATGTTCAAAGCACCGAGCCGTTGTCACATCTTATACATATATAGGTAGATACGTCGACAATAATAGTTGATTCATCGTCGATCCTCTATACAGATTCTAAGGTGGGTCATAGGCGATTGCTTAACTACGCTTTAAACAATTATTTTAATATATATTGCAGTGAAACTTCTATTTAACAAAGTTTCATGGGGAACAAAAAAAAAAAAATCGTATTATAGAGGAATTCGTTAAATAGAATTAGAATTTATTTATTTATAATTAAAATATATAGGTTTATAAAAATTAACACATTAAGTAGGTAATACATATAAAAGAACATTTTGTTTAAAGTCTAAATGTAATACTATGTTTTAATAAAATCATAAATATATATTTAAATTACTAGCTAATTTTTAACTTTTTAACCGCAAAGTTTTTATCTATCTATATGTTTTATGATTTAAGTATTTTATATTGAGTGTAGCACCATATAGTGGCAGTAAAAAAGGTAACTTAAATCCTTAGCTAATTAAATTTAAGATTATAGTATCATAGTCACTTATATACTAAACTACAACTTATTTAGAGTTTTAGACACTTTAACTACAATAATTAATAAGTATAAATTAATAATTTATGTGTGTGTTGCATACTTGCATCCGATGCGATTGCCGATTAGTGTCCGCGGACCAAACCTTCACCCTCACGACGGGCCACTAGCCCACGACCGAAGACCTCTCCATATAAATTGTACGAGATCCGTATGTGCTTATTTCATCTTTTTGCCAGATGTAGTATTTACGGTGGAATAATCGCATTTACCATTAACATTAATATTATTTATTTATTAGTGTATACTGTATAGGATTGTTTAAAGCTTACGATTCGTCTATATAATCATATAAAGATTTTTAAATACATTTAAATGATTTTACACCATCATTAGCATAAACATCTAAAGTTCGACTATTTATACCCGGAACAACATTAAAATTGATGTTATTTAATTTAAAATGTCGAAAATTGGTTGTACCTAGTTATTATTCTAAAGTAGTGTTGGATAAAAATATCCAGAACTGAATATAGAAGGGAAAATAGAACATTTTTTATAGAAATCTCGAGAAAAATTTGTTTTTGCACGTTTTAGCATTATAATTGCAAATTTTTTTGGTGTTGGCTGCACAACAAATAAGGTCCGTCAGAGAAAAAGTTAAGGAAACGCTGGCTTAAAACATTAAAACATGAATTTTAAAATTAGGTAGGTATGAAAAATAAATAAATATAATGTATTAGTTTTAAGGCAATGATGTTCCCTTTTTATATCCTGGCTGAAAACAAAAAAAAACAGCATGATTATATTGTAGGGTCAAATCAACAACAGTATAATACACATTTATAATTTAGTATTAATGCGCAGACTAGATAAATCAATGAACATATTATGTTACTGTTACATAAAGTAGTGTATTTTTCATGTTGAAATGTTTTTGCGGTTTTCCTTTCGTTTATAACCTAACCTATCATATATCATATTATTACATAAACTAATGTGTTTATCATGTTGCAATTACTTTGCGGTTTTCCTTTTTTCAAACAAAAATCGTCTTCGATCTACGACATAACAATATTATGATTTACAATAATAAATTATCAGAATAAATATTTACGTACAGTTATAACACAAGATAGATTTCTTGCCATAAGAGATTCGTGTTAAAAAGGCAAAGAAGGACTATGCAAGTATGTACAAAATTCAAAATGTATAATGATGATAATTTTTAGGGTAACGTACAGTAATTCGGGGCCCTATTACTTTCGCTCAGCTGTCCGTTCGTCTGTCACCAGACTGTATCTCACATTATATCAAATTAGTAATTATATGTACCTACACGCACTGATTTTAATCTTTTTTTTTTTTTTTTAAGGAACAAAAAAATATTGACAATATCAAAGTAATTCTTAAAGACTTGAGAAACATATCAACAATCATTGACAACTATGAAAAAAATTTAAATAATTCCAGCGTCACCACGCATGACGTTAATGCGATGGCTGCTATAAAGATACCGTATGATTATGATTTTATTTATAGTACTTTAGAGAAAGTATTTAGTGAAGCTAGCTTCATCTAAGTGGTTTTATTTTTACTATTGCCGATTGTTATGTTGAAATTGTTTGTCTGTATTTGAGATCCATTTAATGCTATAGTTTGATGATTTTTAGTTCCATTTAAAGAGTTCGTGCACCCCCTTCATTAAATACTTTTTCTAAAGTACTATAAATAAAATCAAATACATTATTATATATATTATTATTATTTTTTTGTACAATACTGTAAAATTTTCTATTTACTGACAATAAAGTGTTTAAATAATTGATATTAAACTTACTATGCTTAATGTTTATTGTTTGTTTGTATGATATGTAAGATATACTGTTTAATGACAGTATTGACTATTGAATGTTAATACCTATGTTGCATAGACCTGATAATATCTATTATCAGGTCTATGAGCCCAGTCTTCAAATTGGGCGCTAATGTACGAGTAACCATGGAAGAAATCATATGAAACTGTAATACATATCACGTGATACTATGACCATAGTGACTAAATTGTGAGGTTATGTTTTTAGAATTTAATCTTTTTGTGATTGCGTCAAGAATTCAGGATTTGGAATTAAATCTCAGGTAATATTCATTTAAATTTCTTTTTTTTTTACCTTGTAATATTAGGTAAATTTTATTTTGTGTAACTAATAGAATATTTATTATTACCAGTTTCATTATATACGAACAAAAATCAAGAAGATTTGTCAATTTCAAATAGGTATGTAGTCTGATTGATGTGAATTAGGTATTTATTTACTCTAAATTGAAGACAAATTTTAATACTATGCTTTTATTATTAGATAAAAATGCCGTTGTCGTGTCGGTTTTATGCAGAACGCTATCCAGAAATTGACGATGTCGTCATGGTCAACGTTCGTAGTATTGAAGAGATGGGTGCTTATGTACATCTTCTTGAATATAACAATATTGAAGGTATGATATTGTTATCAGAATTGTCCAGGCGACGTATTCGTTCCATTAACAAATTGATTCGCATCGGCAAGACTGAACCTGTAGTTGTAATTCGTGTAGACAAAGAAAAAGGTAAATTATTCTTTTTAAATATGATAATTCTTTATACTTAAAATAATACTTGTATTTGTATACATTTTAGGTTATATTGATTTGAGTAAAAGAAGAGTTTCTCCTGAAGATATAGAAAAATGTACAGAAAGATTTGCTAAAGCAAAAGCTGTTAATTCGATTTTACGGCACGTTGCAGAACTTTTAAACTTTGAATCTGATGCTCAATTTGAAGAGCTATACCACAAAACAGCTTGGTTTTATGAAGAAAGAACTAAAAAGAAGTCATCAGCTTATGATTTCTTCAAACAAGCTGTTCAGTAAGTTGTTTTATTATATTTTTTAATAATTATAAGGTTTTTTAGTTCACTATCATTATTAACGCCAAGTAGGTATGCCCAACCCTTTTTTCTTCAATAATATAACTATGTAAAATCTGATAAATAAAATTCTTAAATATACTTTTACAGTAGTTTAAAATTCTTGTTATTTTTCGTACTACTTAAAGAGTATACTATGGAAATACAAATGTTGATTTTTTTGTTCCTTTTTTATTTTAAATTATCTAACAAATATTTCTGAAAATGTTGACTTCTCAAAATTTGAGCCAGTTGTTTTTTAGGTACCTCATTAACTTTTAATACCTACTAAGGATTATGGGTTTGGTAAATATAGAACTAAGGAGATTTTAAAGTGCTAATAATTAATGTTAATGTCTCATCTATTCTTTGTTAAAGTACTTCTCCAAATAAGTAAATACTAGATTCAATATTACGATCTTTTTTTTTCTTAATACCATTATTAAAGACTTCTATTCTTGTTTAAAAATTTTAATAACTGAGCACCTACTCTTTGAATTTTAATGAGGTAGATATATTAAAGTTTTGAAAAAATTATCCTTTATATGATTTACAGTAAAAAAAAAAAAAGGTTCTTAATTACAAATATGTATTTATATTCCCACAGTATACTCTTAACATAGTAGATATAAAAAAACTACAATTTTAAGGTATGGTTTTTAAGAAAAATTAAAAATTATAAAAATTATAGTTTGAATAAATTCATCATTAAAAGAATAAAAAAAAACATGGGAGTAAGCATAGTTTGTGAATCATTCTGTATGTATAATAAAATAATACAATTTTTTTAATACATTTTGGTTAATTAATTTGTTAGCATTTAAAAAAAGTAGTAGTATTAAGTTTTAAATTTTAATCTTATTTATTTTTTTGTTTTGTATAATTTATTTTGCCAATATTTTATGACAAATCTCTGATGTAATATAATAACAGTTCCTATCAATTATTTTTAAAAGTTTAGGTAGATTAAGCTTTTAGTTTTATTGTTATTCATATTTATTTTTATTTTGTTTTCATTTAGTAAAATAAATTATTCAACATTATTTTGATTATTTTAGGGATCCATCTATATTAGCTGAATGTGGATTAGACGAGAACACTCAAAATGTATTGCTTAATAATATTAAACGAAAATTAACTTCTCAAGCTGTAAAAATAAGAGCTGATATTGAAGTTGCTTGTTATGGATATGAAGGAATTGATGCTGTTAAGACAGCTTTAAAAGCGGGTTTGGCATGTTCAACAGAGGAACTTCCAATCAAAATCAATCTAATTGCTCCACCATTATATGGTACTTATACATTAGTTTTTTGGTACTTAATCATTTGTACAATATCTTATAAAATATTTAAAACTTAAAAATACAAAAATTACTTTATAATTGATCATGTATAATTAACTTGTTTATTTAGTCATGACAACTGCCACACCTGAAAAAACTGACGGTTTAAAAGCATTGCAAACTGCTATTGAAGAGATTGATAAAACTATTCAAACTCTTGGTGGTGTATTCAAAATCCAAATGCCGGTAAAGCTATATAAAATATACTTAAAATAATTTTAGAATACATTTTTATAATCTGTTTTTTTTTTTAAATATTACAAAATACATTTAATTTTTTCTTAACAGGTGTACTGTTCTATTGTATTTTAATACTCTATTTAAATATAAACAATACATTATTATCCGCTATTTCATGTAATTTCATATAAAATTAGTAATTTAATATTTTTAATTTTAACTTTTTTAGCCGAAAGTGGTTACAGCTAGTGATGAAGCTGATTTGGTGCGGCAAATGGAAAAGGCTGAATTGGAAAATGCTGAAATTGCAGGTGATGATGATGAAGAAGATGAAGAAGGTATGCAAAATGGTGATGTGGATGTAGATGATCAAGACGGAGGTGAAGAAAACGAAGAAGAATAAAAAATCTAAATAATATTTATTGATAATTGTAATATCTTTTTGAAATAATATATTAAAAATAGGATTTTATGAATTTATTTATACTGTATTTTTTACTTCCTCAATGCATTCAGATTACTTGGTTACTAATTTTTTTCAAAATCATAAGTTTACAATGATTGTTTATTTAAATTTGTATTATATTAATTATTAAAGTTATTTTTTAATTTATCAATGAGTGTTACTGACTACTATATGATAATGAAAAATAATATTAACATTAAACACAAAATTAAAAAAATCAAATTTGTTTAATTTTTTCATAATTTCTACATTTTTAATTTTTTTACATATTTATTTTTAAAACTCATACACATAATAATATTTTTAGGTTTTATTTTTTTTAAGTTTAAATTTAGGTATTACAATTTCGAAAATTGAGTAATTTTCAATGATGTTGTAAATATAAGAAGTATTTTTTTATGATGGCAATCTGTTGACTGCGCTTATTATTGGAATACTGTATCAATTTTGAAACTGGCTTTAGTTTCTTTCATAATTTAGTAATGGTCATGAAATTAATTATAAGTCATTATTACTTTATAAATGATATTGAATTTGTGTGTGTTTTCTTATGGAATTAATTAACACGTGTTTATAATAACTTTGTAGGATGGATTATTCAGCTGCTCAATTGTAGATATAGACAGGAGTGCCGGGGTAACATATTTTTGCCACCCCTACCACTTCAAAAAAAAAAAAGTAAATAATAATAATTATAATTATTTAAGTAAATTTATTAGAAATTATTCAACACATTTTTTAGGTTAATTTTTTTTGTCTTTTACACCTTTTAAAATAAAAATTTACAATAGCCTGCCTGCTTGTTTTTTTTAACAAAAATATTGATAATATTGTTTAATTAAGTTTTGTTGTAATATAATTTTTAATATTTAGGATTTCCAATGTATTTAATCTTTCTTCTTCGATATTTGATTGTAAATATTATTTTATTCTTTTTAGAGCTGAAAAACACCATTCAGTGTTTGGTAAGTACCTACCTACCTAACATTATACGTTTTATGTTACGAATATACGATGTGTATAATAGACGTATAGGTAATTATTAGGTATATCTATAACACTTATTTGTATATTGAATAATTTTTAAAACTGCCTTAGCCCTTAATTTACGTAAACACGACAGTGAGTTTTCAAACTTTTTCGTATTTTTTATTAATTGGATAAATCCAATATAAATCCATTCAAGTATAATGTAGGAAATACTTTACAAAAAAAAAAAAAAACGGCCATTATATCAATGGTAGGTACTAGTTTGATACCATCTGAAATTAAAAACTATATTATATTATATTATTGATCGTGTGTATTCTCAATTTTGATTTATAATTCGTACCTAAGCTAACTTAATCTGAGAATAACGTGCGTACTAAAGTATTTAAAGTGTCAAAAGTATAAATTGCAGCGGTAGTGGTAAAATTATATTGTCTTTCGTTTCACCACAACAGTAAATTGTGTCAGCTACATTTTAACGTTACCACTGCAGTAAGTATGTATCAGAAGCCCCAGATGATAGTTTTTGGGGTTTAAACTTTAAACCACTATCAAATTGATTTTCTTAATTTTTTAACCTTATTTTTTTTTTTTAAATGAAAACTTATTTATTTATCAGCCACTTAAAATATAATTTTGTTCATCAATATTTGACAAAAAAAAAAAGTATAATATTAAGACCATCTTAATATTATAATGTTAAAAAAATAAAAATCACTTCAAAAACCAAATCAGTCATAGCCATTTTTTTCCAAAAACGAGATACCACTGTCCATTTTCTAACAAAAAAAAGGTTGGTTTTTATTTTTCTCCACATTATTTTCGAATATAATTATATTTATTTTCTTCTAATATTTTAGTCAGTGTTGTATTGTTGCGTTCCGTATTATAAAGATAGAGCAGATATTAACCAGTAACCTAATATAACACAATCATGGTTTCGAAAAATTCAAAGTCTGGTTTAGTTCAAGATTATAAAGAAAAAAAATTCTGAAAATGGTTCTTAGATTATTTCTAGGTATGTAATTACAAAAAGTAAAATAATTATTCATATTATGTTTCATTTGTTACTGAAATGTCCTATAATTTATTATAAAAAAATATAAAATATTATATACTATTTTATTATTTTATTTATTGCAGAAAAATTGAAAGTGGAGGGAAATGGTCAAGAATTATTTTTAATTTTTTTGGACGAAAACGGACAGTGGAGGAAAACGGTATCTCGTTTTGGAGGAAAATGGACTCGCCCACAAAATCCTGGGCAAGACCCTGTATGCGGGCGTTAAAGATTAACCACAGTGCAGTTAAGTACTTATATTAACGTATTTTTGATGAGTATTAGGATAATGCGTAGTCAATACCTAATTATAGGTACTTCCGATTTGTCAAATCGAATTAACTCTTACTCCGGGACTTAATGTAGTCAATGTAGATAAATATTTTTCGTACTCCTGGATTAAATAATGACACGTTTAAACAGCTCAATGTCTCAATGCGTATTAATTTATTTTTGATGTGTATCTATTCTATATTATTTAACTCTATACCGTATAATAATAATAATTAAGTATTATTATGGTATTATTTATGGTATAGAAATGGTGCAGTATTATTATTACGTCATTTCTATATCATGGAATTAAATACTTGGTTTGAAATGAAAAAACGTTCGTATTATTAGTAGGTATTTATTACGGTATTTAAAGACCGTTCTTTGATCTTATATTTAATTTCAGTAGATAGGTACCTAGTGTAAATCGATAATCAATTGAGTTAATTTGCATTTATAAACGTGGTAATAGAGAAAAAAGTTTCAATAATATAATAATACATAGGTATACGTCCAATAATGATTTGTATGTAGTAATAGTAAATTTATAGTATGTGTCAGTATATTTATGTACGTGACCTATAGTTATTTTGTCTAGCTATTGGTTTAAACTTTAATAACAATAAACTATTATAATTGACGAACCGTGAGATTACTGACTAAATGTGAGTAAAACTGTAGAATTTCAGATCTATTCTGTTAGTTCACTTTCATATTTTTAATTTGCTGGTTGATACCTATAAATAATATTTAGTTGTGCTTCTATTCATTTTAGATAATATTATTTGTGTTTAGAAAATATTATCCAATTATTATTAGAGAATTTTTCATAAACTCATAACAATAACTTTTCAAATTGAAGTCGCTACGTTTTTATATGATGCCATGTTATATATTACATGTTGGTATGTTTGTGTTTATTAAACTGTAGGTAGGTTAAAATTAAGTGAAAAATTCATAAGTGGGTTATACACATCTCTTCACGGTTTTTTTTATTATTATTTCTTTGATAGATTTTAAATTGTTTTTCATCGATTTATATGTGTCACATTTATTTTTGTCAATAGACACATCGGGTGAATTTGATAGATTGTTATTAAAACTTAATAAACTTTCATTATAGTCGTTATAAATACCACAACGATTACCGATATAATAAACTATAACTACTTGTCTTTTTAATTCATAAATATAAATTGTATGAATATTTTTCATATAAAACTGGTTGATTTCATAATTGCGTTGCATTCTTTTAACATAACTTAGGTACTTATGATTTGCATTTTTAAACAAAATATCATCATTACACACATATTTCTTTTAATCATTTAATTGTTCAGATAATATATAACTTAAGACAATATTTAAAAAATACAAAAAGAAATATGTGGTTTTATAAATAAGAAATAATAAACTAAAAAAGTTTTTTTTCATGTGCCTATCTATATTATAACGTGAAATTGGCTGAGAATAATCAATGAAACATATTTATTATTATATAAAATTTATTTAAAATAAGGCCTTTCTGGTTCATTGAATAATTATGTATGCATCACGCTTACAATCTTTTTAAAAAAAATTTACCCGATGCTCGTATTCACCGTTCATTCTTAAGTGTTGCCAGTTAATTTAAAATGAATCTAAATTTAAATCAAATTGATAGGTAGGTAGGTATGTAATTTTTATGTAGCATAAACAATTAGTTACAATACTTTTTTTGGAAACAGTTTATTTCATTATTTATATACTAAATAAAATGGAATAATATAGTTATTTCTCAGAGCATACCTTTTCCATAAAAATAAATAAATACACGTTTTTAATTATTTATTATGGGACTTTAGTAATAAATACTTAATATTAAGTGTTAAATCGACTCATTTGTCAATATTAATAATTAATGTAACAATGTAACCTAAATTATTGAAATAAGAAGTTTGTTACGATTATACAAATGGTACAATTTTAAAACATAATAGGTATATTTAAGTTCTAAACATTGTGAAGATGTTGGTATACAGTAGATGTAAAGTAAAAAATGATGCTTAGAATAGTCACAGCTGACACCAATTTATATAACTTGATTAGATGAAAGTAATTTTAATCATTGAAAGTATTAATCAAGGATTTTAGTTTTCATATTTTACAGTAGAACTAAAAATGTTTTAACCATTAAATGTATTATATATATATACATGTGCTTATAGTATTTAATATTTTTTATTGCTGAGAATGAATTATGGGGCTTTTATAAAATCAAAATTCATAGCTAATTATAATTTTTTTTACAGTTAGTATATGTTTTCAAAAATATACGAATGCACTGATATTTTTTCTACTAATTTTTATCGCGTTATTTTTTATTTATATTTGTCTTTATCATATTTAATTCTGTATAAAACCGTTTGATTATAAAATATCATTATTATTATTAAATGAATATTTCACAATTGGAAACGGTATACACGTTTACGTTGTACATAGCTCACCGTACTTATAATAATGTGAATACTATATATAGTCACAATAACTAAATCTACAAACGAATTGTATCAGAAAAATAACAGACATAATCGAGCAACATAAAATCAGTTACCATCGTGGGTATAGTTTTATCTGTGAGTATATTTTCCAATTTAAGCTGAGACACCACACCAGCATTATTGTATCCGTCTTATAAGTGTGTAACATAGCAAATCTACACTAAGAAGTTCACGTTAAGCTTCATCTGTTATAGCAGAGAATTAACCTATTATTTATAACGGGTTTTTACGGCAATTCCGTTTTTCAAGCAAGTTATGAGGATTTTTAAATTATATCATTTTATAAACGCAAAACTCACTAAAAATTGAATTATCGTAAAGAATCCACGTACGAATACAAATATATTTTTTGCCATTATGTTTTATATATTATTATATTATGTTTTTTTAAGCGAATATATATATTATCTAACTAATTTTGATTTGGCATTAGATATAACATCTAGAATATATAAATATATTATACATTTAATATTATAAAATTCCTAAGCATTTTGATATGCAATTACTGAAGTTTATATACATAATATTGCCAGTAATAAATTATAATATATTGAATGAGACGAAATCCTTTTTGACCAAAATCGTACTATTTTTTTTCGGTTAAATCAAAAAGTTTATTTTATCTTTTACGATATACATGCACATAGAAAGGTATTAAAAATTTAAGTCTTATTAAAACTAATTAATATAAAAATATACACCTATTAAATAATTATACTGTCATTTATAATTTGATCGATGATCGTTAGGGTTTGAATTGTGACAGGCGACAGCAAATACCATATTATAGGCATTTATATAATTATATCAAGACTAATAAATTAGTGTATCATTAGTATTGCACTATCGTGATTCTATCTGATACACTGATTATGTAATAAATTATTGTAAGAAATAGTGTATATTATTTATGTATCATGTAATTTTTAAGCAACTTATATATTTTCAATACTTTTCTATGTACCTAATGTTTTTTTCTAAAATAAGTAAATATTTAGCTTTGCGGGTCAGTCGAAAAAGGAAGTGTACGATTTTGGTCGAAAACTGTTATGCCCATTAAACTACACATCGGACACACGGGTAAGTACCTACTTCATCATCATCATAATAATAATATAATATTATTATATGCACGTCATAACGGTCATGTCGTATGGAGGTTACGCGTCAATGACCCGAACTGCGACGGTGATACTATTATTATACATGTATATATTAAACGCGTGATACACGCAAGTGGGTACACCGGGCATCGACCGGTTTTACGCGAAGTAGGAGGCTGCGGCTCCTCCAACACACGTTCTGCGAAATCTCCGCGGAAAGATCCGCGTCCGCACTTCCACATCCTCCTCGTCTCCTTCTCCTCTCGATTTTCTTCGTCGTCGGATCTATACGACGCGGTCGCGGACCTGCAGCTATAAGGAGACAGAGCACTATTCGTCCTTGCACCGCGGTCCACCGGTCCAGTTAGCGCAGTTCCTCCGGCGTAACGTCTGCAGCGAATCCCGTCACGCCGTTACCTATATATAGTCCGCGATCTCAGCACGGTCGCTTTTACACGGATCGACAAGACTTATCGCGTATACGTTCCGCACATATAAGACATCCTGCGAGATTTGCAGCGGACCTATACACAGGACCTCCTCTGCGATTCACATCAGTCCCGTCCATCGCCATCATGCGCCGACAATTTTTCTGCAGCGGTTACCTGTTGGCGCTGACCACAGCGGTGGCATTGACGGTCGCCGCCCCGCAGACCGCGGCCCCCGCCGAATCGGCCTCCGAAGACGTGGTGACGTACGATCAGCGGCAGAACGGCACCGAGAACGTGCGGATCAGCCTGAGCGATCTCAAAGTGGTGCTGGCCCCGGCCGACGGGCTGTTCCAGATAATGTCCATGGCCGGTGCACAGTTGCTCAACTCGGAGTTTGCCGCCGCCGCGTCGGATCATCGGCCGACTGCAGTCGAGTGCACCGGGTTCAAGTGCAACAACCGGCACAGGCAGGCAGCTAAAAAGTCAGTGTGAATATAAAAAACAGTATTATAACCTTATTATTATCCTTATTTTATTATCCGCGTTGAATATATAAATATATTTGAATTAAAATAATATCATGCACGCGTATCATTCGGCACCATAATTATTATTATTAATTCATACGATAAATCGAGCCGTTTATATTTTTATGTAAAAATATGTACCTAATCACGAGTGTGTATAGTGTACACCATTTATCGGTGATAAATATTGTGTACTTAAATGCAATTGATAATCGTGAGTGTGTACGGGACTCTGCAGGTATTATACGAATTATGCACCTGACATTTAAATATTTCATCGTCACGGATCCCCCATGACGTATATTGTACGTAGTATGTAGTGTTAACATACCATAAATCATAATATGTATATAAATATTTAAATATCAAACATAAGATGATATCTGTTTAACTGACAGTGGGTATACATTAATTTTGAAAAATAAGGTTTTTACAAACAAGTAATAGGTACATTAGGTACAATGTACATCTAATTTTACATCGTTATGATTTTTTTTTTGGGAGATTCTTTGCGAAATTCGTGGTCTATTAGCTACTTAGTCTAAAGCTTTAAATGCTTATATATGTATAAGTATACTACGTATACAAAAATATTCTCAGAAAAATAATTTAAATTTTTTTAACACATTTTGTGAAATTAAATAATTGGCCATGATTCACGAGATACAGTATAGGTACTATAAACAATATAATAATAAAAGAGCTACCTTCTGGTACATATCGAATTACAAAAATAACGAAAAAGGCGTACGGGCAAGGTAGACATATATAGACTATGATTAACTAAAATATTTTACGCTATGTAATAATATATAAAGATGCAGGTATAGATACTTTTAATGTAGTTCATTCGTTGTTTTATAACTTGATACTTGAAATTTTCTTTTTGGGAAATTAAAGATAAGTGGAGTTTTAACTTTTTATAATTCCCTAATTCTTTTACTCTTGTTTGGTGGCGAATAAACCATTGGGTATATCAGTTATTGAAACGAAGAGGAACTTTAAAATACGGTACTTGTTTAATATGTATTTGATTAATACAAATTTACTACATATTTGTGTATAATAAACCTAGTGTATATTATTATTGTAATTTGTAATTCATATGCATCACGAAACATATCAATATTTTATAAACAAGAACGACATGGTACTATATATAGGTACTATACTCCGAGATGCAGGTAATATTTAGTAATAATAACCTGTAGCAGATTAATATAGGAGTTAGAAGTAAAAGTGTAGAATTAGTATAAGCAATCATACAAGCTAACGGGTTGTAAATTAATTATAAATTAATATTTTATCAAATTAGGTTCTTTAGAAATCATTTAAAAATATTATATCTAACTAAATAGGTATTGTTTTCATAAACATTTTAAATTTATTTATTACGTTGTAGTTATACGCATAGATACGAAATACCACTGCAGGTTTCAATATATTATATTATACTTGAGACGATCCAGTTTAAAACAGTTATATTCACCTATTTCACAAATCCTAAGTATTGAAAAGAATAGAGTTCTCTTTGTACAGACAATTTAAATTAACTAAGTAAAATGACAGACATAAATTATGATATCTATAAATGGTTTCTAAATAGAAAATTATACTCAATCTAAGAGATTTTTACGAAAAAAAAACAATTTTATAAATTTAAAAACGTATGCTAGTATAATTCGAAATTTATTAAAGAATAAAAATGTGTCCTAGTTTCACTAGAGTACACAATATCTTAAAATATATTGTTATTTTTTATTATAATATGACTTTTGTGTCTTGTATACATAGCTTTGGTGAAAGTTATTAGATTCTTTTTTTTTTTTATTATTGAGATAAGTCTATAATATAAATACGATAAAAGTGTTTTTCATTCGTATTATTTACTATAATATTATATTCTTAAATATTTATAATTTTCAATAGTTCAGAATTTATTTATTTGCTATTTTTAAAGTTTATTATGATATTTGGTTCAATAATGATTAACCATTACTTTACATAACTATAGCTACTATAAATGTTCTGTATACGTATAGTGTCGTATACAGTGTTATAAACAGTAGACGTACGTACAATATACTCATAGTAATACTTACAATAGTACCTATCTATATATGCACATGTCAAATATTTATAAAAAATAAAATAAAACCTATTATTTATTTATTTTTAGGAATCGTTTCAAACTATCGAATCTTATAGCACCATTATTAAACAACCAAGCCGAACAGAAAGTTGCAGAAACAGAAAGTATTAGTGTCAACAACAATACTAATTAAACATTAGCTTTTAAATACTATTTACAATATCGGTTCAAATAGTTACAGTTAATATCAATACAAGGACGAATAAAATTATACCTATTTCATGTACGATTTAATACATTTAAATTGCATGAATACTTTTTAAACCTAAAATATCGTTGTACGTTACATGGTATATTTAATAATTTCAATATATTTTGTATTTAGCATTAAAAATATAAATTGTAAAAAGTTACGTACCTAAACATTAAGTATACTTAGTTTAGTAATTTATTTGTAAATTTGTCACATTTAGTATCTATTATAAACCATAATTAATATTTAATATTAAACGCAGTTTTGTTCAATACAAAACTTTAAAAAAATTAAATTTTTTGTGTATTTGATTTAAATATATATACCTATATACATTTTATAAGGATAAAAAAGGAAATTTTTCTATTTTTTCTTTACATATATACATGTGTCAATTCTGTGAGTAAATAGAACATACATACATAAAATATATTAATGTAATATAATAAAATAATTATTGGGATTAATAGTTATAAATATAGCCAAACACTTCATATATTATATTATTTATTTATTGGTTAGGGTCCTATTATAATTTACAAAAGTATTATTCTGTAAGACTTTTAAACCTAAGAAGACGTTACACATATCCAACTTACAACTTTACAATTAGTTGGTTCATTAACAAGAAAACAAACTAATGTAAACAATAAAAACAATAAGAAATAACTTATAATAGTATACATGCTATATATAATAAGAGATACAAAAAGAAAAAAATTAAATAATAATAATATTAACATTATATCGAAAATAAAAGAAATGCGGGGCTCATATTGCCAAGGCATATCATCCTAAGAATCAGCTGGTTTTTAATATAAAATTATACACATTATATAAATTAGATACTTATACAAATAAATAACAACAAGACATAGGCACGGACTAAGATTATACTAAAAGTTTAATAAAAAAGATTAATAATAATTTAATATCTCAGCCCGTGGACATAGGTAATACAATAAAATATAAAAATAATTGATAATAGTTTCTGATATGACTATTTAAAACAACGGAAATGCCAATCGTTTTCAATAGTTGTATACTCACGACAGGTAAAATATCAAATAATAATACATCGATTATATTGAGCATTTACTATTATTTAAGTATTATGTAGGTACTTACATGATATTATATCGATAGAACTAGTAAGTAACTGTTTTTTAAAATGAGTTAATAGCGTATATGGTGTGCGAAATTATAATTATGTATTATATTTTTTATATACTATAATATGCACGAGATATTTTCGTTTTGTTTTTTATTTGTTATTTCGGTATAAAATAATGATTTGATCATAGTACCGTTTGATAGTTTTTTTCTCCATCGCACGTATATTGCAGTAGATTGAATATTTTAATAATAGTTATACATATTATTATTGAAAAAAATGTTGATTTTTCGAAGCATGACGAAGGCTAGAACAGTTGTTATTGAGGGTTAGCTGTGGCCTGGCAGTACTGGCGACACAACATTGGTCGGTACGTTGATGTGTGGATTATTATTGAATTGCGTTCCAAGACGGGCAGTATTAATATAGCAATGGAAACCACATTGAGCTAGTTGTTATTCAGACTTCTCAACTTCTGTGCAAGACATAGTGTGTGTTCATAACTCTATGGTTGGATTTAATCCTAACTGGTCGTATACTGTCTAGTCGTCTAGAACATAAACAATTAATTGATTAATAATAGTTTAAAAACTTAAATAAAAAGTCACTAAAAATTTTTTTAGCAGAAAATTTAAAATTCAATTATTAAATTGTGTGTGCTAATGTAATAATGTATTATAGAGCACATTTCAATTGCTAAAAGCCTAAAACATTATTTTACGAATAAACATTTTTTTTTAACTATTTACATTTTTAGTGCGTCCTCTATAGTGTTATTCATTACCATTTACTTTTATTCAAAACTCAATATATACCACAGGTCAAGAATATAATATATGTAGAACCAGAATTATGCGGATGTATAATGTCAAGCTTAATATTTATTAGATAATATTTGTGTTTCCTGTATTAAAAAATTATAATATATTAATATCCATTTGACAACATTGTCTAATTTTTCCAACGAAGAAAACACGGATAAATTCTTTATAACATATACGCACAAATAATTGTCGATTACAATGACCTAGATATCGAAGAGTAGGTATAGAAGCATAATAGTAAATAATAATATTTACAAAAAGTTTGCGGATAGGATACAGAATTGCTGCAGGGTATCTGGTAACTCGATTCACTCAAATTACCGCAGTCTTATCTGGAGGCATAAACGAGTTAATATTTAATATTTATTATTATCAATTAATATTAAAAAACTGGTTATCAAACTAATTTTAAATAATTCACTATTAAAAGTTATAATTTATAATTTATAGATTATTATATTATTATGATATTATTATAATAAAATATTTTTATAGATTTTTGCAATTTTTAAGGGCTTTTTTCAAATTCTTGAGTTTTTAACCTTCTTTTCTACGACAAATAATTTAATAGGTGATTTATTCAGAAAATTAAAATCAAAGATCGAATTAATATAGTTTTTAACTATGTGTATTAAGAATACTCAAACTAGCAGGATTGAAAAATCTCAAGAATTTGAACATATTTATTATTAAAGGAAAAATATTAAATTTACATCATGCTATTGGCAATCATCTTGTGTATAAATTATAATTAAACATATATTTATAATAATAATTTATATTATTTGAGTTCTTACGATTATTTTTATTATTTAACTATAAAAAAAAAACCACCGTAAAATATTAATTTTTTGTTTAATACTTAAATATTGTATACGATGTATACAACAACATGATAAACTATTAACATATTATTATTGTATAGATTTCAAATTAAAAAACGGTGTTTTAAAAATTTCAATTTGATATTCGAGTAACCGTGATCCCAATTATTTTTCATTGCTATACGTTTAAGGACATCACGTTTCAAGATTATATATATTTTTTTTATCCGGTACGCTGTTAAATTGATTCAAAAACTATTTTTTTTTTTTTTTACATTAAACTGTTTTGGCAATGAATTTACTATTACTTATTAATTTGTATCTTACCGTCTACATTTGAAAACGATCAGCACGTTGTTATCGTTGATTCAGTAACGTTTTCGATCTAATGTAGTGCACGCTGAATGTATAACTATTTATTATGTATAGCAAATAACCATCTTAAATGTTGACGACGATGTGTTTTAAACATTCTAGGTATTTATTATGTATATAGTATATACATATAATATATTTTATTATTATATACCTATATACACAATTACGAGAAAGGGAAATATGGTACTTGTCGGTATCACAGTTATATGGTTATTATATTGGTGTATAATATAGCCATATCGTTCAATAAAAACTGGAAATAAAATATTGTACAAAAAAAGTGAGTGGTTATTGACCTTCGTTGTATTTATATTCAAATAATTTATGGGTGTTTAATATGAAAAATAATTTTAAATAAAAAGTAAAGGTATTTGGGTAACGTTGCAAACATAAATTTAATCCAATAAATAATGTACACAAAATAATATTATATCATACCTTATACCTACATGGCTATATACAATATGTATAGTGACATGTATTATTATATAAATATATATTAGGTAGGTAGTTTTAATTTATCCTAATAATAAATAAATAAACCGAGTTTTTAAATGTTTGAATAGTTATAGTACCTGTCTACAGCTAATAATAAAAATTAAAAAATTTAATAAAATTAATACCAAAACTGTAAAAAGTAATTAAGTATACACAATATATTCGAATTGATCTAGATACTATTTATCTAGCTCAAATAATTCAGATATAATATTTATCTGAATAATGTTAAACCCATTTTTAAAACACACAGCGTAGTAAACAACTTTTAAAAATCTATTCCTTCAGTTAATCTAAAATATGAATAATAACTAATAAAAATACAAATACAAATTTACAATGAAAAGTAACACAATTTCAATTCTAAAATAAAAATAAACTTAACTCCAAAGACTGAAGACAATAAATAACACATGTTATACACATCAATTATGTGATAATTGATATTCTTTATCAGACCTTAAAAATTTTGTGAATGTTATAAGTAGTATATAAAATTTTCAAAATTATACGTTATATGGTAATTTATAAGATGCACGATATCCAGCGACGTTAAATAAATATAGTATTGAAATAAAAAGAATTCATTTATTTAGCCTATAGAAATTGATCAATAAGTGACTTCAATTTTTATAACTAACTATTTGAATTCAGTTACAAACATAAAGTGAGGTTAAATATTTCTACAATAAAATAAGTAAGTTATTTTTTTGATTGAAATAAAAATGTACTAGATAGGAATAAATATTTGGGAAGAAAATACTCAAGTTATTTCATTCTAAATATTCATAACTTTTTTTTAATTCATTAAGCTTTTGATTTTTTTCTCCACTTTGTATTAAAAGATAATATTTCAAATAAATGTATCTACATACATTTTAGTAATATCATAGGTAACTAGGTATATTTAGTTATAATTAGAGTTTGGATTTTAAAGCATAATTTAAGCAACAAAAAAAAGATTTGAATGTCTTAAAAATGCAAAAACGAAGCATGTTTATTTAAAAAAAAAAGCATGACCAAAAATTAACACGAACTAGTTATAAAAACGAATAAAAAATTTTTAAAAATGTATTTAAATTAAAAAAATAATTATTTACCGCATGTATTTCCTTAGATCTGTAGTAGTGAAACTGACTCTATTGTCCGACAGAATATTTTTATATACAGAAAACGAATTCTCTACATCCACTGAAATGATCGTTGCTACTTCATACCAGATTTTTCTAAGTACAACACTAAATTTTAAATTTTGAAACGATCGGTATCGATGTTGTAGGCATACTGACCGTAAAGGTAGGTACTGCAGGCTATATGTAAATCGATAATCTATAGGTACGTTTAATTATATAACAAGCCGATAACGAAAACAATAATTATCTAATATAAACATTTAGTCCGCATTCTGGGTTTTTACATTTCTTATTGATTTGTTTGTTTTTATTACAATAGCATAATAACATATAAAAAATCCATGGCTGAAATAATTAAAAAAAAGCATTTACATAAAAAAAAAATCAAAAAAAAAATTATCTGACTTATTTGGAATCAGAATGACGTAAAATGAATTTATGTATAAAAATTACTAATTATATATCTATCTCATATATAAAAAAAGAAGTATATGCTTTAAAATCCAATCCCTATATATTAATATAATGTATACAATTGATATAACATTTTAAGACTTGGTGTTTAGAAGATATTATGAGTGATCACTATAGAAAACACCGCCGTAACCTCTCAACTGGCACTTATAGGTATAAGTATTTCTATTCGACATAGTATGTTCAGAAAATTAGTATATAATAAACTACATCAAAGGTTTTTTGAAAATAATGTTTTTAAACATTATTCATTAGTTATTTGATAGTACGTAAATAACACATTTTAAATTTGGGTTAGGTACTACTTTTTTTTTTTTTTATAGAAAATCACTGTAAAAACTTGTAAGTCAGTCTTTCCTATAACACAAAAATATAGTTTGCGGAATCGAACTAGCCATATGCATGTGCGCGGATCGTCACGATTGAAAACACTTACAATATACCTATACACGCTTAAAAGTTAAAGCGTTTTCGGTTCGTCTGTACTCTGTTACCATAATATGAAGGGTCCAATGCAACAACCAGATTACTCCCTTTTTTTGAATAATGAATAACAGTAAGTTAGCCTATATATAGGTAACTGCCCGCAATTAGTATTTGCCATTACGTGTAACCCATTTAGTCCAGATCTACGGCTCAACATTATTCGAATCTTGAACGTTTTTTATTATAACATAATATTTAAGTTCCATGCGATTCGTGCAGTCTCAATGGGCGCCGTGATCGTGTACGACGAAGTATTAATAAATAATTAATAACGAACAATTATTTTGTTCTATGAACCTGTTCAAACTATTCGAAAATACTTAGTTGCTTGTACCTATACCTATATAATTTTTATACAATTGCAGTTTCAGGAATAGATATTATAGAAAGACTATACAAAGTATAGAGTATAAGTAAACCTAGGTACTGATTTGAATATAAAACGGGGGAGGCGGTGGAGTCGTATGTATATAGAAATAATGTCTGGGTCTTACCTAAAAGAAAACGTTCTACACGCCACTGGACCGTTGATCCGACGGTGACTCATAATAAATATTATATTATAATAACTAAGTGTCGGACGACACGTCAGACGAACTGCAGTTGGGCGCTCGCTGAGCCGGCAAACTCGTCGTACACGACGTGCTGGAGCACTGTCCTGGTGGCGTTGTCGTAACGGAACGCGTCCAGCCCGTCGCCGTGCGGATTGCCCAGACAGTATTTGAAGAACAGGAATATGGACAGCGAGACGAACAGCACGGCCAGTGCCGAATAGTCGGCCATAATAATACGTCCGGTGCGTTTTACACTGTTCCGGGGCGGGTGCGGTGTACTCGCGTGTGTGTTATATTTTATTGTGTACGCACCACCTGTGCACCGCACTGGAGCGATGCCGACAGATCGAACCGATTCCGCGAGTCGGTGTACCGTCGTTCGACGCCTTATAACGATATTGTCGGATCGTGTTTATATGACGCGCGCGTTTACATCGAGTGTGCGCGTGTGTGTTTGGACGTTTACAGCGATTCCAAGCTCGCGGCTGCAAAGCGTATCCTCTCTCCCGTGCCGACCGACTGACCGACCGACCGGCCGACCGCGCGTACGACAATATTATTATTATTATATAGTGTGTATTATACGTCATTATTATTATTATTATTATTATGATTGACCGGGTATGCGGTGATTTACGCGCGGTCCCCACCCTGCCCACTTAAAAAACACGCTAAATAATATAATACCTAATAATTATTATTATTATTATTAAAATAACACTCGACATTGATCGCGGACACTGTTATTAAAGGATTTCGAATGTCAACCACTCGTCGTCATTGATAATAATTCAATGGACTATGGATTTTTGTTCGAACCGAATTATTATTCAGTTCCCGTATGGACAGGGTTCGCGTCTGCAGCAATATAGTAAACATACGCACAATACAATAATACGAGTATATTATATTACGAATACGCGGTGATTTTTTCAAAAAAAAAAAAAAAAATCACTGTTTTGAAAATTGTCAAAGGTTTTGAAGATTATTTTTGAACATAATATAAAGTAGGTATAGTTAACACATAACATTTTCCAAAAAAAAAAAAAATATGTTTTTTTTACCTAATGTTTTTAGTCGATATATCATATATAAGTATAGTTGAATTCTGTACGACAACAAATTTTCCCGAGTAACAATGTAATATTCCAAATTTCAAACGAAGGGGTAACTAAATATAAGTTAAAAATACCTATTACTCATTTGGAATTCGATTTTCATGATAATCATATTCTACGTGAACATTGTAATGTATACTATTAGGAAGCTAAATATTAGAAAAAAAAAAATTAAAACGATAAAAAATGTAATTGTTTGTTTGAGAAATGTTATTTTTTAGTTACTTTAATCAAGTAAAAAATATATTCAAATTTTAAAATAAATGTCTATGATTGTTTTACGTTAAAAAACCACCCTGTATATGATATATGTCTTGTTGATATCATTACCTATTGTACATCATTACGAACGTAAGTATAATAACACCGTCGACTAAGACTTATTATGGTTAAAACTTATTGTTCTGGTGAAAATATTATTCATCGTAAAGTACTCCGATTTATATTAACGTCTCTGTGACGAATGCGTCCGTAAAAGTAACTTGCAGGTTTCGATATAGATATGTGAAGCATTTATTATATTATTATCTTGCGCACGTCTAGACTGAAATTGAAAACAGTTGTTATACGTTATACTTATAATAATATATATGCTATGCGAGTATATAACCAGGTGGGTACCTACCTATAATAATGGATATTAATTTAACATTTATATTATACATCCCGGGAACCGTTACACTGTTATAAGTATATGGTTTGTCAGCTTTCTTTTTTTATGCCGATAATGAGAAAATCGATATATATAATGAGTCCTATGATGTGTGTAGTGTATACATACTAACTACTCTATCTTATTATTATTTGCGATAGTGACTTAATGAAGATGAGTCGCTGACTATTTTAAACGTAGATGAGTACACTTTGTTGGAGGTGAGCGATTAACTACTTTATACCTACCTTTAATTTTAAGTCTAAACACGATGATAAAAATTAAAAAATTATAAAGAAACATTTTAATACTATTTAATCAGTTAAAACTTTCAAAATGACATTGATAAGGAGTAAGGACATAAAGTGAACACCTAACCTATGGAAGAAAAATACGGTTTTACTTAAAAAACATGTTTCTTATTTCCGTAAAAATTCCAACAAAGTTAAAAAATTTAAATAACATAGGTACTCTTACTTGTTTTTACAATCTTACATTATAGCCTTTGGGTAAAAGATGGAATTACAGAGAACATTATCTTGATAAATTAAAGTTAATCAAGACTTCTAGTCCACCAAGTCTCAAGAAAAATAAAATAGTACCTATTTACTTATTGTAAATGAAATCACCAACAATTCGAACTTAAACGCTATTAGTTAAATCATGAAAAATTAATTTTTGAATTATTTATCTTACATAGTTTTTGATATGTAGGTTAAAGGATCCCATAAATATTATATATAGTACAATTAAGTACAATCCATCTATACTACCTATGGATAACTCAAGTTGAGTCTCAAATTTTAAAAACAGCATAAATTGGGTCACGATGTATTTTATCAAGTACACGAGTTAGATTTAGTATATTAGTTTTACTCAGGTCCCAGAAAACATCACGTGAAAATTGGTTAGACTGGCTAGAGTCTCCAACATTTTTTTTTTACATAAAAATAACGGCAATTGATGTAAGAATGATAAAAATATAAAAAATATTATTCAATCAGCAATTTTTTTTAAAAATTGTTTTTTTGTTGTTGTAATTTTGATGTATAAAATTATTATAATTATATATTGCAAATTGGAGTAATTTTAGTTTAAAATGTGTTTAAAATAGCTTAGATTCCAGTTACGTAGCTATCAAGATTACAGATAAAATATTACCAATATACTTATTATCAAAAAAACACCGTGGACATAACTCATGTTTAACCTAAACGATCTAATATCTCGGGACCCTACCTGAAGTTTTCACGCATAGATTGCTTCTGAATTGTTTTATAAATTGATTATCTTTCTCTTCTCCACAAACTGCTAGTCTTCATTTCAGTAAAATAATCGTGAATAATTCGATGGTGTATCAGTATGTTTATCATAGTACTAAACATTTATTTATTTATTTATTGTAATTATAACTATACAACTGTATAGATTTATTAATTTTAATATCAAATCAGAATTTGATATTTAATTTAAATGAATGTTATGCAATTAAAAATTATACCATCATCAACAATGCTTTATGATTGGTCATACAATATGTTATAATATATATATATGCGTGTGTGTTAGTACATGTTTGAGGAGAACGAATATTTTTTAATTGGCCCGCGTGCAAAATATATCATAATGAGATGGCTATATATTTATAGATAGTATAATTATAGTTCCATACTGTAAATCCAATTTTATAAAAATATTATCATAATATAATGTTTGCTGATACGAGTATATACACATTTATTCATCGTCGTAGTTCTAATTTAAACGATTGGTAGACATAACAATAATACCTATAATATGTAGTTAATTCGATGGTTAAATTGTCGTGATTATTTCTCTTTTTTCATATTATTTAAAAATTTTCACATATCTATACAGCAATGGGAGGATTTTGGATGGCCTATGTACAACAGGATTGAAATAAACCGGACTTGCCACAATGAATTTCACAAAACGTATTTTAACAATTTGACATACATCATTTCGGCCCTAGTTTATTTTATTCTCTTTTTATTTAATAATAATAGTTTTATTAAAATAAAACTCATAATATGCGTGCGCATTATAAATTACCGGTTTACGTTTTATTTATGATATTATAATATGTATATCTACATGTGTCAAAAAGAAATAAATTTTTCGGATGTTGCCTTGAAAACAGAGCTAGGTACATTGTACATAATTGTAAGCTACAGTGTCCTTCTATGTCTCGCCAAAATGCTAATTGTTGAAAAAAAAATCTCTTGCTTACATCACTAGAAATTAGAATAATAAATTCAATAACACGGATTTACAACCGTTTGCGTTCTCGTGTAAATATTAATATGGCTCAATGTACGTACGTATAGGTAAATTGTATATAATATATTGGGGTAACGGAGTAAATATGATTTTTAAAAACGTCAAATAAATAAGACGAGATTCCATGATTATATTTGTAAATTTTATATTTAATTAACATTTATCGTTAAATTAACCAATGAATATAATGTTTGTTATTTGTCTTTGTATAAATTGTATGCATATTTTAAGGATCAGACAATTATTAAGTTTCGTAGTTAAATTATAAACACAAAATCCTTTAATACGTTTAAATAGGGTTTAAAATCAATACTATTATTATCTATCCTATATTTTTCTAGAAAAATCGTGGTTAAATCATTAGAAAGTCATATTGCAAAGACCAAGAAACGGATAATATTATAGTAAATATTATTTAGGTTGAAAAAATTCGCAGAACTCCAACTATCAGAAGGAATAGCGTACATTTAATATTTGTATCTGATAGGATTTTCCTACACTTTTAAGTGCCGAGAAGAATTTCACAGATTTGGTTATTTATATATAGGCCAGTGTCTTATTATAAGCCCTTACTACATTACCTTAATTGATCAGTTTTATTTTATTTTATTTTTACATTATTACAACACAGAGATATATGTGTAGCCGTGTGGGTGTGTATAAATACATATATATTCATGGAATATTTTATGAACAAGTTTTGAGTGAGAATTACTTTGTAGGCAAGTTAATGTTAAGTAGAGCCTTTTATCTACCTTAACTCTAAAGAATAAGTTAAAAATAAATTTTATAAAATGGTAAATATTATACGTTTACGGAAAAAATATTGTAAAATAAGTTATAATGAGATAAATATATATCGTTCAGTATTTCTATGACAGAATAACATACATTTAAACCATTTAATATATATATTTATATGCAATGTTTTTAAAGTATTCAAACTTACATAGTACGTATTATGTATTTGGACTAGGTAGTTTCTTATTTAAATTTAAATAAATACATCACTGTGTACAGGATGTAGATAAATAAACATGATGAACAGCAAGAGATAACTAAAATTTGATCTGAGATATAAAAATATAATTATACTATAAAGGTTATATTATGTATCTATTGTCTATTATCTTATTATATAAGTATCCTTAATGACTTAAAATATGAGAAATATACGAGTATTATATAAGTATGATATAAAACAGTATGTTCATTAAAAATTAAAAAAGTTGATTAAATTAAATCATCAATAAATATATACATATGTTAAAATTCAAAAGTTAAATTGAGGCGTTAAAATTATTTAATTGCACGTATTTGCATTATTATAACAAGTTATAACAATTTTGTTTAACCTTGTGAATTCTACGATTATATGTACTATATAAAACATTAAACTATTAAATAAATTTCAGAACTATTTATTATCTTAATTCGATTAATAAAATAGTTAGGGCTAAAATAATTATTTCAATATTTTATATTATTTAACATAATATAGTATAGTACAACGAGTCACATTTATTATTTATTCTTGTTGTATGAACTTAAAATGTGACTTACATTCAAAGAGGTTAAGAGTTAAGGTCATAATTTTAGAGTAATTAAAATAAAGACGATATAAAAAGTGTCAATAGAAACACTGTATTGAAACTAAAGGACGCCGAAGGTGATTTATTCAAGTAGTCTTTAATGTTTTTATCGAATATATTTAATACATTTTTTTTTTTGAAAATGTATTAAATATTGTATTATATTTCAAATTTATGAAAAAAATTTAGTTATTTTATATGCATATTTGGACTATAATATGAATAAATTATAATTTAAATATTTTATATATTGATCAAAAAAATCATAGTTATAGGTATTCAGATTCTCGTTAAATGCACTTTAGTAACTGCAGGTTAGTCAATTGTTTTTTGTGTTTAAAAAATAGGTAATAGGTATGAAATATAAATTGTATTTTATAATATATTAATATATTTATAATCTCTGTTGGAATTAAATGTTTGATAACGAATGTACATTTAAATATTTAATGGTCTTTTTTTATACATATTATTAAATATCTGTATTAATCATGTAGTTAATTAAATATTTTCCTATCGCACGGCGAGTAAGGAAATCACTCTATATCTGCTACAGTTGTAGATTCACAATTTAAATAGATGCACAATGTGATAGGTGATAAAAAACCTTGTACAACGATTTAAAATTTTTAGCTTGAATCCTAATAGATTAGCAGATGATGATAAATGCATATCAAAAATTCAATATTAATCATTCAGAAAATTTCGTTTTTTGACATATTGAGCTTCATATTATGATTATAAGTATCATAGATGACACATATAAATGTAGGTACTCGTCTATTTTATAAGTATATATATATATATATATATGTATATGTAATCTATACTTATATTAAATACTTTGCTGTGGTCGGAGTTTTACAATTTTTTACTACAATAGAACATGATTGCAATTCTTATTTTTTTTCAACAATAAATTAGTCACAGTTTATTTATAATAATGGTATATGTTTCATCCAATTGTTACAACAAGTGATGTCTATCTGAAGAGATTTTCTCCAGTTTCACTAATCGAAAATTTATATAACGTAGCATGATTAGTTAAAACTTAATATTTTATTATTTTTTGTATTTTATAAATATAATTTTTAAGTATGTTAAATTTGATAGAAGATTATGTGATTTTATATAAAAAAAATTCTGTTTTTGTACAAAATAAATAACATGTTCTGAAAGGTGTTGACTCCAGTTTGGTACACCATCAGATTTCTTTATTCTCCAGTCATCATTTCCATGAATTCTAAAAAAAAGTTTTAATGCACATTTTAAATTTATTTTAGACTAATATTATATTTGAATTAACTACCAAATCAACGATTGAATACATATTAACTTAAATATTTTTTTAAGTACATTTAATAGATAATATTTTACTTATTAAAATAAAATATTATATAAGTGATTTATTTTAATAGATATTTTTTTGTGTTTTAATAAATTGATCAACAAAAAATCACTATTTGAGTGAACACTCAAAATCTGAACATAATATCCGTCTGACATTTTAAAATTATTTATGTTTTGAAATTTTGAATGGTTATAGTATACTTAAAAAAATGTATAGTGATGTACTGATTGTCAATACGTAGCTCGGTTATATTTAATTAAAGAATACTGCAAAAATTTAGAATATTTATTTTGCATTTTTAAGTTTTTTTAATTCTAATATTATTTAAAATAAAATAATTATTTTTATACTAAAAATGCATTTTGTCTACATTATATTTTATAGTTAGACGTTAGATCGAATAAGTAAAACATGAATTAATTCCATATGAAAATACATTTGTATTGTTATAGATTCGTTTGTATCTTTATAAGTTTAAACTATATTAAAGCTTTAGTCAAGCACAATATAATGAAAATATTGAAATTTAAAATACTTTTTTTATTATTTGATGAATTTTAAGTGTTCACAATAGATATTTAACTTCCTTTTTGGTTGTAACATAATAGCTTATAGTTGTAAGCAAAACTAATTATCCAAACAATAGTGAGAGTTAAAAATGAAAGTATATTTAGATTGAAAATCATGATTGAAAGCTATAATTGTATACTATTATGAATTGGTTTATAAGTATGTTTTGTATATTAATAATAATAAAGTTTAATGAAAATGTGAGCTTAAAATTTAAATTTTGTGTTAATGATGGGTTCTTATAACAAGTTAATAATATTCTACTATACAAATAACTAAACGTAATTCTGCAGCTGTGCAGCATTAAACTCACCATCAAAATCTACTGTTCCAGAACCATCGGAATCAATTTCGTCAATCATCATGTCCAATTCTTCGTTGGTCAGTTGATCATCGAGCTCTCTCAAAATTTCTTTCAGGCATGATGTAGGAATATAACCGTTTCCTTCTTTGTCGTACAACCTGAAGGCTTCACGGAGTTCTTTTTGCATGGCTTCATCGTCTTCTTCAACAATAAACTTAGCAGCCAATGTTACGAATTCGTCAAATTCCAAACGTCCAGATTCTTTAAATTTAATTAATTTACGAATTGTATTAAAAACAAATTATTTAAAAATAAAATAAAATCATTTACTGTCTGCGTCAACTTCTTCAATAAGTTCGTCGAGAATCTTCTTGTTGAATGGTTGTCCCATAAGTCGTAAAATATCGGCCACCATGTCTGTGGGTATACTTCCAGATCGTTCACGATCGAATGCATCGAAGGCTTTTCTGAGAACTAAACATTAACACCAATCAAAAATGTTTTCTTGGAAATTTAATGAAATAGTGGTAAGTTTTAAAGGTGAAATTTTTTCAGCTACATATGCATATATATAAAACCATTATAATACAACATGGTTTTACCTTAGTTTTTTGAACAATTACATTTTTGAATTAATACTAAATCTACAAGGAATTAAGACTGTTTTTTAATTAATAATATTTCTAAAACTCATATAACACGATCATCGCCTCAAGTATACAGTATACGGATGACTGATGGCAATAATAAATACTTCCTAAATGTTGGTTGATTACAATTATGTTAACAAATGTTTATTTTTGTTATATTTATAGAAAGTTAATTTT
The DNA here is from genome assembly GCF_020184175.1 of Aphis gossypii. NCBI lineage: Eukaryota > Metazoa > Arthropoda > Insecta > Hemiptera > Aphididae > Aphis > Aphis gossypii. The sequence goes on from NC_065531.1 coordinate 27,952,199, forward strand.
AATATCATTTCTACTATCTAGTTGAGTTTTTACTGTACATTTTATACTTAATCTATTTTTTTTTAAAGAGATTATTTCGTAAATGAGTTTTTTTTCTGTCTGTAATAATGATTACATTGTAACAACAGGTTCTTCGCACTTTGTAGTTGACTACAAAATGTATTTAATAATATTAAATCTATAAGTATGCAATAATTTTCATTTAATAACAGCTATTTCAACTATGTAACTATTTGTAACTATTAGTTCTTAGATATATTAAATAATTAAGAAATAATAGTTTATTTTTCATAATTAGAATAAAGCCTTTTAAATTTAGGTGAAAATTATGATATTTAAATTTCAAATGTTAATTATGATGAGAATAAATAATCCCAAAAATTTAAATATTTTTAATCTGCTGTACGATCAAAGTTAATTTTTTAAAACTTGAATACATTGTAATCATAAAATGGTATATTAAACACACTATCTATATTCTTTTTGAAACTCGAATGATGAAGATAAATTCAATATTAATGTTAACAATCATTTAAATGTATCACTTATTCTTCAAACTTAGATCAATATTTACAAATTATTTTAATTAGACATTATTATTATCAATGCATATTTTGATATTGAAAAATACCTGGGTAATATTGTTTAAAAAATATATATACATATTATATCAAATGACAAATTTCAATTACAACATTAACACATAACAATATTCAATATGATATAACACGATCAAACAACCATAATTACAATTACTAATTCTTATATTTCAAGAACTTAATTTCATATAGTACGTAATTTGGTGTATGATAAGTGTTAACAAAACAAAACGTAACATTTTTTATCAATACAAAGTTATAGGTAAATTAGATATTAAAATGGATTTTTAGGTATAAGTAGACAATATGATATATTTAGGGTTAATAATCATTAATCATGTAGTTGTTTATTGTTTAACATATTTTTATTAAAATATTCAAGCATAACAATACAACATATATAAAATATAATATAATATATATTATATTATACTTAATATATAGGTACATAAATCTAGTTGATGAATATATTTTAAGACATAAATAAATTGATCAAATTAGTTTTGTTTTATTTTTATAATTGGTCAAGAATAGATACTAATATTATAAGACTAATTTTTTACAGTTTTACTGAAATACAAACTACTTATAACGACACTATTTTTATAAATATTATCACAAATTAAAGATTGAAAATGGTTGACAAAAAAAAAAAAAATAAATAAATAAATAAAATAAAATAAAACGACATGTACTATTTATTAACTTATATTAAATGAATTTTTATAAAAAACAATAATGTAAATTTAAGGTTATATAATGAAAAAAGTTTTTTTGTTGTTTTTATTTAAGTACCTATTGCATAAATAGTGAATCTAGAAAGTTGCGGGTAAAATTTTTTAAAATACTTTTCTTAATTTATTTGATGTGTAAGTTTTAAAAAGAATAAGGAATATTTTACATTAACAATATAAATTAATTAATTATTTATCACTGAATGTTGATCTACTAAGTATTAAATATTCGTCACGAAAATAATAATAATTTTTAAAATAGTTAACATTATGAATACTTTCTAATGAATTTATGTATTTTACGTATTATGATAAATTTATATAACTGCATATTATATTATATATTTATGAAATTAATAAATAATAATTATTTCAATATCATACATAATTCATTAAACTATAAATACGTACCTATTTTAATTTTAATTCGTCCACATACAAAACTACACGCATTAGGAGTATAATTGGACTTGTTAAACAATAAAAATGAATCTTATTAATATCAAAACAAACTTTTGTGAACTACTATGTAGGCTTTAGAAGTTTATCTAAATATATGACAATATATTAATCATTAATTAATTTTAATAGTTTATCTGTTATATTATAACCTAGTCATATAGTATATTATTCTATATCGATTCCATGGTTCTAAAATTAATGAGTTGTCTTTTCTATTTTAAATATATAGATCTAAAAAAGCTAACTATTACAGTTTAATGTTTATATTTAAACTTAAAGCGACTAAATTATACGCGAAATGTCGTTATTTGTTATATTTAATTAATATTATGGAATAATTAACAATTAAAAAATATAATGATTTATGGAATAAAAATTTAAGTTGGGATGTACAATTTTACAAAATGGTAACAAATATTTTCAAAACATTTTAATAGTAAAAGCAATATCTGATTAAGCTGTATTTCGCAGGCATAAGTTATGGGTATATATTATGCAGTTTGATCGAATTGTTAAAATAACAAAAATAATCATATGATTGTAATTTATATTGCTAACAAGACAAGCAGGAATGCTAAGAACTCAATTGAGTAGGTAGTACAAATTAGTGTATTCAAATGACGTTTGAATTAGTGAAGAAACACAAATAATATGAGGCATATTAATAATATGGTAAAAAAACATGTGGTTTTTTGAAACCGTTTATACCATAGTCGTATACTGGCTAAGCGATAACCACCGTCAAAACCTGAGAATAATAAAAATAGAAACTGAATAACTGAAAACATAGGTAATTGAATATACTCAATGTTTTTATTTTCTATTAAGTATAGTTAAAAAAAATTCCTACCTCTATAAATGTTTACTAGATTATCTATAAAGGTACACTCGCTGTGAATAATTAAACAGATTTGAAAAATACTTATAGTATGTCTTTTAATAATTTTGATTCTGTTACAGTGAAATGTTTGTATATTTGTATGTTGTATATAATACTTTATCCACGTTTATATACACTATATGTGTATATATATTATGTGTGAGTATAGTGTATGTATATTTTTGTCCTTAAGTCTAATTCAAAATGTTGTATAATGTGTTTGATTCAAATTTAGTTTGACTACATGATGTTTTTTAATATTTTATAATATAACTAGGAAATACAAGTAACCTAGGCAAATTATTATAATAAGAGCGATGCTAATTTTAGGTTGTGGTCATAACACACTTGTTTAACTGATCCAGCACTCAGCTATTATGAATGTGCCAACACTTGGTACGACTTGTGCCAAGAAGTTTATTATTATTATATTAATAAGCGTGTATATGAGTAAACGACACTAAAAGCTGATCGAGTGAGTGTATATAATGGGAAAAAGTCAAATTTGCACATGTAAAAGAGAAAACAGAAATCTAGATTAAAAATAGAACATAGGTACATCGATCGTATAACTAAAAATTCTAAATTAATATTAAGAAATAAACTTTTTGAATATAATAATTTTACTATCCAGTATATATATATTTAAGTTTTATTATATTATGTTAAAATTATTTACATAGTATAATATCATCTATTAGACTAAGTTAATTATTTTTGCAATAATAATAATATATTATGGTTAATATGTGCATATTATTAAATAAATACTATTGCTTGATTATTATTACTTAGTAGATTTATTTTCACAATTTTTTTTTTTTAAGTACTAAAATTGTGCTTAAAATAAGCATCAAATTTAATTTAATGATATAGTGATTAAATATTTATTAAATCTGGTAAACGTGTATATAATATTTGTATATTTATTATTCAGTTCAATCCTATAAGCACTAAAGCACTTAACTTAAAAATATTTTAAGATAATAAAACGCGTGAATATACTATATAGATAATAGAAACTTTACATTAGAGTATTTTTTTTTATTTTTTTTTTTTGTATTATTGTTACTATATTACATCTGTAACAATGAAGGAAATAATATTTATAATTTATGTATATATATATGCAAAGAAGTAAAAATTGAAATGTATATAACTATAATTTAAAAATACGATAGTATGAGTGTACTTTTTATCGATACCTTCTCTATTTAATAAAATAATAAGTAATTTCTTTATACTGAACAATTCGTACTTAGTTGATTAAATAGAAATAGTATTAATTATATAAATAGTAGATGAAATATTTTAATTTTTTTGGTTTTAAAAATTACTCATTGACAAGAGAAAAAATGAACATGATAGATGACGTTCACAAATAATGCGTAGACATAGTTACCTGAGATTTGTTCTGGCGGTAAATCTTCCTACAAAACAAATAACAAAAAACAAATTATATATTTTAGCCAAGAACATTTTATACGCGTGTATATAGGTGTAAATAGGTGTGTAAATAGTAGAAGAGATACTGAATGAAGATATTTATTTGGCAACTGAACACATATAATTGTAATTTTGAATCGAATTTCCAACGATTGGCAAAACAATAATTGTCTGCCAATGTGCCAATTTATCTTCGCTCAATATCTTGGCAGATGACAAAACTCATCCAGCAGGTAGAAACGACAATAATATATATATATGTCTGTATGTGTCTTTCTATTTTTTTTTTTTTTTTGACACAAGTTAATAATTAAACAAACAACTATTTAATATAGTATGGTGAATTGCCAAACTTTTCATTCATCGACGCATCTACGATGTAAACGATAGAACATAACACAAATAACACAAAACATTATATGTACCTATTCTACTTACCATTTTTCAAACTAGGGAAATCGACTTAAACAATCAACGGGAACGTTTCGAGGAAAAAAATGTGTCGTGTGTTCGCCGCTTGTGAACTGGAGAAGTCAGATTATTACACTGAATCGCAAGCCTGCACCCCCACTTTTTCTGAATTTTCTATCTCCGGGTCTGCGGTTAATGTGCTCGCCGAAAGCGAGGAAAGGGACGATGTGAAAATAAAACCGATAAAATTAGAACTTTTGGAAGACGATCGTCTACAACACACTACAGCACTGTATTGCCCGCGTGATGTAGTCAATGGCATCATTTCAGATTAATACGCGCGTTTGGTATCCAATAACAAGTGTATATAATTTCTAAAAAAATTGCGCTAACTGACTTGAAAATAGATCGAAATTGTTATTGTATTTAGCTTATAGTACATTAAATTGATGAGATTCGTCGAAAATTCATAAAAAATATTCGATTTCTAAACGCCGGTATGCAGTTTTTCATTACGAGAACCCCGAAAATTATTTCAAACTATTCATATTATATGTATTACTTGAATAGAGATTTTTTAATATTATTATTTAATAGATAGTTATATAAGTAATAGGTAGTAATAGGTAGTAACCGTCATGTAGATATTTCAATGTCACCGTTAAAGTTTTACACCGGTTTATATAACTTGCTTATTAATTAATATCCATGAACACTGCGAATAGATACTAATGAAAGACGATTAACCTTTCACATAACATTGAATTATAAATTATTTATTGGACAACAACATCAATTAAATAGGAGGTAATAGATATAACGTATAGCAGTTTTTCAACAATATCTACGTAAAAAACAAAGTGTATTGAACATTTTATACCAGACGTAAAAGGAAATAGGTAACAATTACGTGGTATTTTGACTTTTTTAATGATCGGTATTGGGATTTAATCGCTTATGATTATAATTATTAATTTATAGAGTATTTTAAGTACATTGTTGAAGGTATTTAGATGACAAACATTAATCAAAAGTCAAAACATTTAATATTTTTAAAAGAAATTGGAATAGAAAAGAGTCGAGATGAAAATATAAAATAGGAACATTTCCATAAAATCATATCGTTATAATAGATATGAGGCCAAGTTTTGCGGGTGGCAGTATTACTAAGACTTAATGCGGCAAAGATATACATAAAACAGTTCGCAGAATGTTTATACGATTTAATAATAGATTCTGTGGACCAAACATAATATCCCACACAAACCCATTTAGTATATTATGTTGCACTCACAAATTTCACACTGACACAATTTCGTCCTTAAAATATAATTTTAATTAACTATATTATAAAACTATAATTTTTATTATAACATGGATATAATTATAATATAATATAGATACGAATATATTATCTGGCGTTTTGATTGATTTAATAAAATAATAATAGGCTTAAAAATATTATTGGTATAACAAATTAGAATGTGTACATTATATTTATACATAATAATATAAACAAGCATTATGTGTTTAAGGTACATAATATTATGTACATTGTACACTGCATGTTGAAATCAATGAATTAAATTATTAATTTTTAAATAATATACTTAAATTTTATTTTTTTATCTCAATAAAGTACTGTTGTATTAAAAATAATACTTTTAAAAGTTATAAATTAAACTTTTACATGTTTTATGGCATAAAATATGTGCTTAAATAGAACGTATTAGAAATTGTTTATAATTTATGTTGGCAGTTATAAACTATAATAGCAAATAAAAAACAGAAAAGGAAAGAAAAACCTTAAATATCAGCTTTTCTTGATCTATTATTACATTATTGACAATAAAGTACTTATCTATAGGTGTAAGTTCCAGTTGATGATTTCAAAAATTTCGATAAATAATACAGGAACTAATCGACAAGCTTGGTGCATTAAGACACTAGACAGCACGTCGCGACCAGTTAGGATGATCCTAATCTGTACATCATTTATTATATACTTGCGAGGAAGTTTTTTTTAAGAATCAACACTTCTATAAGTTTTCCAGCATTAAATATTCTATGTTCACTTGTCCACTCAATTTTCAATTTGTCCTAATCTAAACTTTAAAAGCAAGTCCCGATTTTTTGTCACGAATACAAATCTACACCATTCAAAGTATCGTTACCAAATTGTTTACTGTTATACGTGTCAGTTTGCTGAAAATTTTAGTACTAATTTTGTTAGGGAAAATGTCCAATATATTGACATTTTCAGATTTGTACAGAAATATATTATTTGTATCTAAACATACTATTTAGTATTTGGTATGAAAACGAAACATATCTATATGTGTTCCTATTGTAACAGAATATGGATCTTTATTTTATTTATTTCGAAAACGGAACATAATAAGTTATACAAAATAAGTTTTGTATCTTCCTATAAAATTTGAATTTCAACGTATATGTATTATATATTACAATTAGGACACGGTATTATGTTCACTAAAAATGTACAAAATAGGCATGCATTTATGCACCAATTTTCATTAAATATGCACTTAAAATATGGCAAAATGTATAATCAAAAATGTTAATTAAATTCATTTAGTAAAATGTAAATAATTCAATAAATAATTAATATGGAACAAAAAATGTATTAAATGCCTAGTTGAAATAATTTAACTGTATTTTGTATAATGTATGTTGAATTATGAACATCTAAAATCTAAATAAAAAGTGGTCAGTCTATTAATGTATAGTTTTTCGTTATCGAGATCATTATCGACGATAAGTTATCGTCATGGTACTTAAAGCAAACTTTATTTATAGTTATAGTGAGTTATAGCGGAAATGCGTGTAATTGTAAATTGTAATACTTGTATTATATTACACGATGTTTTTCTTTCTATGTTCACGGGATTTACGTAGGACATAGCGTTAAGTACCTATAAGTATTAATAATTTATAATACTATTTTTTTTTCGTAAATATACATTTTATTTTGGAAAAATGCTAAGATATGCATAAAAATTTAAAATGGTCTAATATACAAAAATATGAAACATTTAGTTTCGCATACCAACACATTATAGTTTAAGATTCAAATTTGTAGTTTATCTATAGCTACTTTTTGAACTCTTAAAAAAACATGCAAATGCAGAATATATATTCGGGCCCTAATTATAATATATTTAAATAAATGTTTAAAGCGTACCTAGTTCAGCAATCACCCACGACCCACTTCAGAATGTGTATATAGAATCGACGATGAATCAATCATTATTGTCAACGTATATAAGATGTGACAACGGCTCGGTGCTTTGAACGCTCCTTCAGGGTTTGAAGTATAGAACACTGCGTTCTAACTACGACTGATCAACTTAATCTTAAGACTCGAATAATTAAGATAGGTTAAAACGTATCCAATAATAATAATAACCAATAGAAAAATAGTATAGTATGTCAATATAGCGTTCTGATTGGCTGTATGATGCAAAACCCACAGAATGCCATGCCCAATATGTTGTTGTTTATTAACCATTATTATTGTTATTCATTTAAAGACGTTATAATATTATTAAATAATACATTTTCCGGGTGTAAGAATAATGATATTAATGTGAGAAAAAAATCGTTTTTATTATTTATAAGTATATTTTTGAGAATTTATAACACCTTTAATTTATACAATTTATACACCTTAAATCAGGAGTAGATTTAGGTATGTGTTGGCCCGTGGGCGGAATGCATTGTGGGGGCCCCTTATGCATAAACAAGAAAATATATTTTTTTATTAAAATATCATAAAATTGTAGGGGTCTCTGAGCTGTAGCCCACTCAGCCCTCCCCTAAAACATTAAATTATTATTATTTTGCGTAGGTATAAGGTATTTACACATTATAGCATTTTATGGTAGAAACTAACTATATATATAAGACCAAAAAAAAATAGCCCCGCAATTCACCAGCTATCCACGGGGGTGGAGTATGAGGGTGACAGCTAGTTTTTTAATATCTGCTTTTTAGTTATCGCATAATGAATAATGATGTAAATCTATTATACTTACATAGTTACATATTATTATAACATAAAAAAAATATCAAAATAACACGAATAAAGAAATTTACAAAAAAACACGTTAGGGTGAAATGTTTTTATCTTTGCCCTACCTACTTCTAGTACATTTATCACTAATATAACTTTTTATAATCTATATGTATTATATACAATCGTCGAACTTCTTGTTCTACTTCTAACTTATTTTTCTTAGTTGAAATTGATCACCATTTGGCATTTAGAATTTTTTTTAAATTATCAGTATTTCCTCGCTATACACTATTTATTGGCTCTCGAGGTAAAAGTTTTCTTTTTGCTCTTCAAATTATTTTTCTTGTTGCATGAAAAGATTGTAAAATATTGTACCTTTCACTGAAGGCATGTAAGGACGAGAAATAATTTGAATTGCACAGTGAATTTCTTGAATAATTTAAGACAGTTTTTCCTGTGTCAATCTAACTTTATCGTTTATATTTTCAATAGCTATTTCTATAATCAAACAGTTCGCCTCCGGTGTGTGATTATGCATAGGAACTTTATCTCCAATCATATGTTTTTTATTTGACAAAAATGTAACCATTCAAGCATTATAATAATTGGCAGAATCATTTTCTTTCTTTTTTTGATTAAGTTTTTCACATTCCTAACAAAACACATTTTCATGTTGCTTATTTTTGAGCATAACATAATACATAACCATTAAAAAATAGTTATTTTTATTATTTTTATTTCAAATTGTTCCATTTAAAAAATCCACATAATTTAAGTACCTACACGCATCCTGCAACTTTAACCATCATTATGGACCAAAATTAAGTTATTGGTATTATTTGCATGTGCTATATAGTACCTTCTATTATTATAATGTTATTACTTATTACGTAAGTTTCTCATGACGTGTCATTGAACGAAAATAAATAACGTTTCTATACATTTTATAGGCATTTAATGTAGCTACATAGAATAAATTGGTAGGACACCACTGTCCACCACTGTTGTAAAACTCATATAAAATAATATACCTAGTATACTTAAAGTAGACACGACGAAACCAGCTCAATCAGTTAGCATAATATCGCATCTAATTTTATTAAGCACTCATCAAAGTGTAGGTACTGAGGTGCGTATATTATTGAATAATCACATGATTCGCATATCAACTAAAAAAGTAGATACCTATTTAACGTTTTCACATAATGTACATCCATATTATATCTATATACGTTTATTTGTTCGTACATAAAATCTAAAACTTCGATAAGTTGATCGACACCTATCACGAATATTAATTTTTACGTCGTTTACATCCAAAAATTCTTTTGCGTGGTTATAGATAGTAACTTACAGATACTTACACAAAACCAAGGAGAAACACCAGTTATTCAGAAAATTTAAAATTCATTTTTTTTTCCAATAACTTTTAGATTCTAGCGGAGAGATGAATGTATTGATACAATATGAATATAGACAATACAGTACAATGATATGTGTGTGTGTGTGTGTGTGTGTGTGTGTTTTAGGTACCAATATGTGTACACGATAAGTAATCGATAAAATTCAATTTTTAATGTTGAGAACGGTTTTGGATATAAAATATAAATAGAACTTATATTTTAGATAAATCAAAATTAAAAATTACCAGTTCTTGGTAGTTAAAAATTCAAAAAAACTTTTCGTTTTACATCTAAGTTTTGAAAATTTAATACAAGATTTCTCATAAGTACTTTATACTGAAACCATAAAATCTAAAAAATACGTGCTTACAGACAATTATTTTTTAAAAACATTTTAAATTCAAATTTGAGTAAAAGTACGTAACTTATTTAAACGATAAATAACGATGTTATAATTTATACAAACATTATTCTTGGAAATTTAAAATTTTTACTTATATTATATTATTATGAGAAACATCAAGAGATACACATAATGAAATAAGCTAAAATTATTAAAGATACCTACGTCTAACCTTCAGACATTATCCGTTCGAAAAACCTATTGTGTACTTGTACGGCTGTACCTATATAGGTGACTGGTGTACATTTCAAATCTGTATGATAATATTACTTTATACCAGATATTCGAACTGCTTATTCTTTAATACTTAGGTCTTAGCCTTTAGGTACTCTTAGGTTCATATTAGACGTACACATTATTCGTTAATCTAACAAAAGTATTAATCAATATACTCCTCGAAACATTGTATTAACACAAAAATTGTTAACTTCAAGTTTTTAAGTGACTTGGAAATAAAAATATAGACATTTTTAAGTTAAGTTACACCAAAATCAAACAATACTAAAAATGAATAATTACACATCGATTATTTCTTAAAAATATAATATAATAGAAGGTATAATAATTGTAAACAAAAGGTTATAATTACTACCTATTAATTGTAGTAGGTATACAAATTATAATAGCAGGACAACCTATACTTTGTATATGTTACTATCAATGATGATAATGTATTCAAGGGCAACTGCAAACATTTATCTCAATCGGTGCCAACAATTTAATACGTTCCCCTCTCTTCACACTTGGTACAATTGTATCGAAAAAAAATTCTCTTTTATATTATAAGTTGTTCATCGTATTTATTAATGATAGGGTCTTTTAAATTTTAAAATTTGTGAGATAATGTTACTTATCAAATTTTTTTTTGTTACTTAGATGTTACCTATATCAGTATATCATAGCAAAGCTCTCATACCAATCCTTTATAAATAATTGTATCTCTATTATAAGGCTTTATAGGCCTTTATAAGATCCAAGTTTTTAAGTTTTTTTTTATCCTGGGAAAACTGAAAAATATAATGATGCTATAATTAAATGAATATTTTTAGTATAAATATATTATGAAAAATAAAACCTACCTGCCTAAATATATTTCGATACCTACTGAAAAAATAAAATATATTTAATCCTAATCAATCTATGAAACCGGAATTGAGTTCTATAGTTAAGAATTTAGGATACCATCATCGGTCAATCGTCAACCATTATATTATCCTTACCAAGGGTAATAAAAAGGTTTGTGTACCAAATAACTGTTGGACACGCATAGTCGTTATATTATAATGTAGGTATAATGTAATAAAAATATAATTCCTATACTATTATATTAACGTAATTCGTACCATAAAATGCATATATTTTTACTATAAAATATCATTTTGCACTTTTTGCACATTGTACCCTTGATGGCTGATTGTACACACGATACACCCACCTAAAAATAATAAGTTATTATAGTTGTGTTTTTAACAATTATTCGTAGGTAGAAACTAGAAATATGCGTAAATATATCGTAATATATCAGTCGCTATGTTCACGATAATCAGACGCGATACTCACTTATCGGTCAGCATTAGTAAAACTAAGTATTGGTCGTTGGTCATACTTTCGCGTCATTATTATAATGAAAATTATAATACTTATTATATTTGTCTGTTTAGTGTTTACTATCTGCATAAATATCAAACTCATGGTTTATTTTGTTACGCAAGTCATGAATAACAATAAATAATCGTTAATTGATATACATTTCGTGAATCAGGTACCTATACCATTATTCAATACATTTTTGGTAGTTTATGAACTGATCATAATGTTATGCATTTTACTGGGTCAAGTTTTTTGAAAATAGGCAGATTATTCGTCTGTTAGTTATTGACCTGTAAACGATGTAATAGAAATTTGAAATGAGAAGTCCACTTATTGTCAATACCTATGTATAGCTACATCATGGTACGTCTCGCTCGAGCTTTGTACAGAAAGAAGAAAATGGAAAGGGATAGGTAGAACGATGGACAACAGAATAAGTGTATACATTGAATTTAAAACCAAACCCAATTCCAGCGGAGAACAAATTTTCCCAAAATAACTTAATGTCAAGGGCATACTAGCAATAGTTATAAAAAGTATTTTAATCATTAATACCTTATAATATTATATTATTCTTGGCGGCACTCCAAATGTTCGATCTTACGATTTACCGTTTGATCTATTTAATACCATTAACTAATAACTAATAAGTACCTAATAGCCATTAGGGCCTTGCGTGAAATAATGGACCATCTATCATCAGTACAATTACTAGTTTTAAAATAATATTAATGATATTATATTGTTTATTATTAAAATTTAACAGTCCACACGCGCACGAAGTGACGTAAATTGGTCTCGATTTCTGGTGGTACAATGAAACATTTTAATTTCTAACCCACCAATACTAACTTAATTTGAAAATCCTCGTCTAATAAACATATTTTTTTTATATATCGAATTAATAAATTAACAAGTGTTGAATATTATTTTAGTAGTAATTAGTAAAAGCTTTGTTATTATAAAATATTAAAAAAAAAAAAATAATTTTTTTTCCGAGTCGACGTTCTGTTCCAAAACATCATGTCGCATCAAGCACATCAATTATTTGGTCGAAATTAATGTAATAACTTGTAGACTACGTAGATAATTGATATTATAGTCGGAAAAATGTTTACCAAGTTGTAATTAATAAAACGAATGTATAATTTTGAAAATAGAAATTATAAGTACATACATTTTATGATTTTCTGGTAGTGCAATTACAACATTTACAACACCCAATTTACGCCACTGCGCGCACGTCTTGTTACCATTTTACAACCGTAAACATAATATTATATCAAATTTATGATCAATTGACTTAAAAGATTCGAAGTGTAGGATTGAGACAGTTTTAACCAAAGCTCCGGAAGGAACAAAAAAAATTGTAATATTAAAAAAAAAAAGATCAGTGTAAAACCCATATGTTATTTTATGGTTTGTGCTCAGAATCTAAAACCGTTGTAACCTAAAAAGGGATGAAGAATTTTACATTAGTTATCAAAAACCTTAATAATAAATGGTAGGAAGTATGTTTTCCAGGAAAAATAATAACAAATTCTTTCAGAAAACAAATGTACCATGTCAAATACATAATAATATATTTCTTAAATCTGAGGTATCAGAAAACTTATCTGATAATACTGATTTTAAAAATATTAATACAAATACAATTTTAATAGAAATATAAACATGTAGTAATTTTAGTCAACTACCTAAACTAATAACTAATTAATACAAATTGACTAAACTATGAAATGTACCAATATGACATTTCCTTATTGCATTATATTGGCCATTGGCGGCCACAAACGCTGTTATAAGCCAATAACAAATTGTAATTTAAAAGAGAATCTGTGTAAACAATACGTTTTAATAATTTCAACAAAATTTGTATATTTTTAAACATAAAAAATATAATTACATTATTGTATACTTTGTAATTGTAATTAATAAACATAACAACAAACTTACTAGGAATGTTTAATACTGTTTATTATAAGCATATGTGAATAAACCAAATATAAAAAAATGTTATGCACATCATAACGTCAGACTTAATAATTGATGCTCATCTGGTTTTTGTAACTATCAGTATATACACATAATATTATAATAATTGAAGTCCATTACGTTTATATTGTCAATATTATCATGTTACTTATATACCTTTTGTGCCGCGGTAAACAAACAAGTTTTCTCTTCACTTTGAGAATTAATAAAATAATTTAGATAATATATATAGTCAAAAAGATATTTTAAAAGATATTAAAATACATTAAAAGTTGCTAATTTAAAAATGAAATATAACGTATACAATAAGATAAATGTAGAAGTTATAGAAATAGAATAAAAAAGAATATAATATAGTATTATGTATAAGTAGTTATAAAGTATCATTTAGTACGTGATTTGTGACGTCTTTGAGCCAGCTGACTTAAAACTACTGGTCCTAAATTAGGAGTTGGTGGTGATTGACTAACTGCTCGGTAAGTTGCTTCCATTGCCCCCTGAAATCAAAATAAAAGATTTTATAAGTACCAATATGAAAACATGTGCAATTATTTGAATAACCTTAATCTTATATGATTCCTGCAATTGTATCTGATGCGTTGGTAATTTGTCTCGATTCATTATCCACGGGCTTAATAAAACTTGACAAGCTGTTGGCCTTTGATGAGGATCTATATGTAACAACTTTTTCACCAAATCCTAAAAAACAAATTTGATTTAATAATACAAACAAAACTGCTACACAACACAAAAATGGTACCTTAGCTTCAGCTGACACTACTGTCCAGTTTCCTGACTTTAAATCTAGATTACTGTTGCCAATGCGATTTAATATTTCAGTTGGTGTATCTTCAGGTCCATTAGCAAATGGGGTATGTCTTCAAAGAATATAATAATAAAGTCAATTTTAAAAATTTAATATTTAAGTTTTAGAAATACTCACCCAGCTAGGAGTGTAAATAAAAGTACACCCAATGACCAGATATCACAAGCAGCATCATAACCTTGTCTTTTCAAAACTTCAGGAGCCACAAAATTTGCTGTGTAACAAGGAGTCATCAAAAGTCCATTATCCGCACGCAGTTGTTTGGCAAAACCAAAATCACATATTCTTAAAGCCTCAGGTGATGCACTTTCAGTAGCATAAAGAATGTTTGATGGTTTTAGATCTCTATGCACAACCTAGAAATCATAATTAAAATTATTGATTAAGTGAAGTTAATAAAAAAATAATTAAAATGTTGGTTAATTTCTCTTTCAATAAAAGTATTATTTCCTTAACAAATAAACTATAACTTACTCCACTTTTATGTAAATAACATAGAGTGGAAGTTACAACTTGCATTATGGCACTAGCTTCTCTTTCTGAAAAGTATTTCAACTTATGAAGTCTGTCAAGAAGCTCTCCACCTCTCATATACTCCATCACTAAATACACAGACTTATCATCTTCATAAACCTGTAAACAAAATCAATATTAACTGAGTACATGATATTAATATGAATAAAATTTAAATTGAGCATTTTTAATCACAGAAAAATATTTTAAAATTTAAATTTAAACACTCAATTTGTTAACTAACTAAGGTTAGGTTCTAACTGGAACAAAGTACTAGAGAATATGTTTTTCAATTTCTCAATAATTAAGAAATTTAGAAATAATTATTATTGATTTTTTTAATTAAAATAAATTCAGAAATTAAATATTTAAATCATTCATTTTATGTTTAAATTTTTTATAAGGTATTTAAAAATACTAACATCTCTTAATGTAACTATATTATTGTGATGTCCATAGCGTAGAAGTATTTCAACTTCTTCTTGGCAGTCTTTTTTTGATTTATCAATTATCTTAAAAAAAAAAAAAAAACATTAATTAAAATAATAAATATGAATATCCTAATCAAATGAATGTTCTTACCTTAACTGCATACTCAATACGAGTAGTTTTATGAACACATAATTTGCATGAAGAATAACTACCACGGCCAATTTCATGTTTGAAATCGTATTCATCAGCAGCATTTCTTTTAGCATAAGGTAACTAAAAAATTATTAAAAATATAAATACATCGATTATATTGACACACTAAATTATAAATTATTAGTTTTTTTCTTAAAATAATATATATATACTTAAAAAAATGTTAAGCATACTGAGAAAAAAATTATTTTACCTTTGAATAAGGTTCAGTTGCTTTAGTTGGTACTGTTGTTGATTGTTGAAGATTTATCACGTCCTCTTCACCAATCAAACAAGGAGCAACAAAACTGAATCCTCGAAATAGTTCATGGGCATTAGCACTTGGTGGAACACATGGGGAATCTGAAATGTATATGATTATTTCTATATAACTTCAAAAATAATATAAATTCATACCTTTGGGAGTTTTAGAAGTAAATTCACTATCAAAATAAAACGCATCATCAGCCCTACTGACAGCTGGTTTGAATGGTGGATGGATTTTTTTACGGTATAGGTCGTCCCAATTTATAGATGCAAAAAATGGATGATCTTTTAGTTCCTGAATACCAGCTAGAATGAAATATAAAATGAACTGTGATTGGATACTGTTTAATATAATATTTATGTAAATATTTTTATCACTTACAAGCTCCTAAACGGTTACTAGGATTTCTTTTGAAAAGTACACGTAATAGAGCTTGAGCTTCATTTGACAAAAACTGTGGCATACCAAGTTTAGCACGTAATATCTGTGACATTGTTTCTTTACGGTTAGCCCCTTGGAAAGGCAAGGATCCAGTTAACATTTCATACTAAAAAAAAAAACAAATATTAATTTACAATATTTATAGTATTAAAACTGCAAGATTTACCATTAAAACTCCAAATGACCACCAGTCAGCTACAAATGAATGACCTTTGCGATTTACTACTTCGGGGGCCATATATTCAACGGTTCCACAAAATGAATAGGCTTTTTGATCATCTAAAGGTAACTTACTTAAACCAAAATCCGTCAATGATATATGACCATCAGCATCTAACAATATGCTAACATAAAAGATAGTTTTAATATTCATATTTAATCAATAACTTATTCATAGGTATGAACTATGAATAAGTAAGATTTTCAACTTACTTTTCAGGTTTTAAATCTCTGTAGATAATTCCTAGGCTATGTATATGATCAAGAGCTAATGCTAATTCTGCTAAATAAAACTTAACATCTTCTTCAGTAAACATAACCTGGAATAGATTTATATATTTTTTAATAAATTACAATAGTTACCTTTGTGGTTAAATAACACAATAAAAAATGTATTGTTAGAAAATAAATTAAATAATAAATACCTCTTTAGAAAGCCTTGTAAAAAGATCTCCACCACGTAAAAAATCCAAAATAAGGTAAAGTTTGCCTTCAGTTTGAAATGCATAATGCAACCGCACAATGAATGGATGTCGGACATCAACTAATATATTACGCTCCATTTTTGTTCTTATTCTATCTCTCACTAAAATAATTTAAATAATGTAAAATCGTACAATAATTTAATAATTAACTATACCTTTAAGTGTTGCTTTTTTTAATACTTTCATTGCATAAAGTGTACCATTATCAGGTCCAACAATTTTTCGAACCAAAAATACCTATATTCAGTTTAAAATTTAAAAATGCGTTTTAATATAAATAATGTATATAAACTAACTTTTCCAAATGATCCTTGTCCAAGAACTTTTAACAATTCAAACTGAGATCGTTCAGCTCTTTCATGTCCTTCTTTTATGAGTTCTTTTAATTCGATTTCGTGACCACTGTTTTCATCAGAATCATTTTGATTTTCATCCTGATCGTCATCTAATTCATCAATGATTTCATCATCTTTATCTGGCCCTATATTTATAGCATCATGTAGACTTGAAGTGTTGGATTGGTTAAATGGTATTGGTTTTGACTTAGATGTACCTACAACCATGGTGTTGGTATTAACTAGATTCTAAAATATTAAAAAAAATTATATATTAATACAAAAAATGAATGAAAATTGTAAAAAAATAGAAAATAGAAAAGGACATACACCTAAATGTTGAACAAAAAAGCTTTCAATGTCAAATTGAATTATATTGTTAAAATAATAAAATCTGTTGTTTAATATTTAAACATACACTTAGCAGCCTATTAAGATTAAGAAACCTACTAATAACATCAGTAAAGAAGCCATTTTAAATATACTTATGACACATAAAATATAATGCATGATGGGTAGTTGTATGATATAACTTGCTACTGACTATCTAAATTTTTCAACACCTCTCC
This sequence comes from Aphis gossypii, assembly GCF_020184175.1. Taxonomy (NCBI): domain Eukaryota; kingdom Metazoa; phylum Arthropoda; class Insecta; order Hemiptera; family Aphididae; genus Aphis; species Aphis gossypii. Next base: position 27,970,441 of record NC_065531.1, read on the forward strand.
CCACACTCATATTTCATTTAAAATTCAATACAATGATTAAGAATAGAACACATTTGTTTTAAATTATATTTCTTTAAGTTCATGGCTCTGTGTAAATTGATCAAAAAAATTTAGTTTTTAAATGATTTTTTTTTATACCATATACACTCCTACTAGTTATGAATTAAATACAGGTAATTTTTAGTGGTTTATATCAATGAATCATTATGTTACTGATAATTGTACTACATAACCAAATGATAACTATTGGATGAATAACAGCAGGTAGATTATACCTATAGATTTAAATTTTTAGTAAAAACAACATATAAATTGCATTGAAAGAGAAAAATATTAGTTGTTTTTTAAGTTAATCTACAATACAAAACTATCCAGTTAATGTTTAATATTATTTTAGATACTTCTTAGAACAAGGTACATAAAAAGACTACAGAATAATCACCAAAGACAACAGTGTATTGTTATTAACTTATTAGCTTTAGTTATTTTTTTAAGCTTTTAACAATATTTTTTTTGTAAAAACTAATGGTTTTATATCAAGTTTACTTAAATAAAAAAAACAACATTTTAATGAAAAAAAAACAACGAACCAAAGTTTAACAAATATTTATGTTTTTAATACACATAATTTTATAAATATACAAAAATATAAGTTATTAATATTATAGAATTTTAAAATAGACTCTACTAGAAATTAACACCAACGAAAAAAAACAGAAGATAATTAACAATTATGTTAGGCAACAGAAAACATTAAAAACTAATAAATAATAATTAAGGCAATTACCTAGTTTATTGTTCTATCTAGGGTTTATAATGACTACATATTTTCAAAACAAAGACAGTTGGTGATTGTAGAAAATCTACTTATAATATTCTGGGATGATCAAGTTATTTGTAAAAAAAGTAAACTAGATGCTAAGACATTAGATAAGTACATGAATTTTTACCTCTAAATACAAGATACATTTTTGTTAAATAATAGTATGTAAAATTGGTAAGAAGTAAAGTACTTTAATACTTTAGAATCATTATATTTAACTTGGTACAGTTTTTAGTAGTATACCTACATTAAAATACTACAACATAAAGCAGGTACAAGAGGTATCTACTATCTATACACTTCTAACACCTTTGATAATTATTATTTAAATGTAGTTGAAGAGTTTTTTCTGCATTTTTTTTTATTAATACTAGGAAATAATTATTTACCTGAGATAATTCCTATAATTTCTTCTTCTGTGTGTGATTAAAATAAAAACATAATTAAAAAAAGTTTTATTTTTGTATTTGATAACCTAATACGTAGTAGTAATAATTAACTTTAGTTAATAACTGGTAATGAGACGATAAAAAATATTCAAACAATTATTAAATGTATGCATTATGGAAAAACAAACTATACCTAATTGATTTCTGGTAAACGTGTAAGACATTAATTAAGCAAAATTTAAATTTTAAAGAAACTATATTAAGATCAAAAGTACTTTGTCTTTATATTGATGTAGTTTTTTTTTTTTTTTTAGTATAAATAATTATATGAAATAAAAATGATTTCTTTTAAAAAGTACATTCAGTATTAAGGGTTTTTATATTCTTAGAACAATATATTTAGCATAGGCATAAAGATCTAGTATTTTTTATTATACCTGAGAGGAAAAATATGAAAGTGTTTTATGCGAGACCACATTTTTCTTCTTCTAAATTTGAAGTAGAGAGGGTATCATTTTTGAGATTGTTGTTCTTTGTTCATTTAAATGTTTTTTAAGTGTTTAACATTAAGTTTTTAAGTACTTAGTGTTATAAAATGAGGTGCTTCAAATTCTAAGTATAAAAGTTAAAAAAACACTGAACTACAGGTATTATGTATGATTCACTATAAGAATTAGTACCTATTTAAAAAAAAGGAACTTATCAAGGTTAGGTAGGTTAAATAATTATTAAATAGTATTAGATAACTACCTAAGACTTATGTTATATTGTATTTATAATTTTGTACCTAAGTATATAATTAACAATAAAAAACCAAGGAAAAATTAAAATTAAAATTGTTTATTTTTGAATAGTTTCTAAATTATATTGACTTATTTTAGTTTTGATAACAAAATCTTGACATATTCTAGATATTTATTATATGGATGCCTTTTAGTTGTTGTTGAATTTTCAATGATTAGGTACTACCTAATCAATGTTGATGCATTTTTGAAATATACAAAAGTATTTTTATAGCCTAAATAAAGTTAATATAAAAATAATTTGGATTTTATTATCTTGTTATCATATTCTGTTAGAAAAGTTAAGAACATCTATAAGAACCTAATTATTTTATTTTTTTTATAGAAATGTTAATTAACAGGTACCTATACGATACAGACACTAACAATCTGAATCATATTGAAATTTCTTTTCTAAACTACTCAGGCACCTCGATAAGGAGATTGCTGTAACATCGGGTTAACGTCATGGCATTTTAAACGGATCTCAAGACCACTTTGGCAAAGTAACCAGTTTCGGATTTGTGCAGCAGATAAACGAACGAACAGCAACCCACAGTAAGCATACAGGTATGCACACAGAGACTGATAATATTTACTATGCCAATGCCTCGAATTCGCCTAAAACCCAGGGATTTAATCCATTCACTAGAGGCGAAAAGGATATAGGTATAAATATATTTTTGTCCATAAAACCAGTTTTTAGAAGCAGTACTCTGAACGGGGTGGATGGACCACCCGGCACGACCTACCGGAGCATAATGAACACTTACGTTGGATTCGGTTTGTAGCGACACTCGTTTCCAAGGATCGACCGAATCTCCGAGACCGGCGAGTGGCATAATATCGGCACTAGATCGTACGTCGGGTGCACTGCGGCAGTAGAGGAGGTGGTAGAGGACTCGAATTCGATTCGTGCGGGACGCGGAACGATAAGTCGAGGGCAATGCACACGGCGAGCGTCTTTACCGTCCGGAAGGATACGCGCGCGACGGCACGTCGATCGATGCGTAGCTGCTGCTGCTGCTGCTGTTGCTGTTGCTGTTGTCGTCGTCGTCGTTGTCGTCGGGCGTACCGCGGCGACCGGACATCGTACGGGTTATCCAAGACCGCGGATCGGGACGTGTCGCGTTGTTCGACGACGTAACAATCGATTGTTTTTACCGCGATAATAGACCGTTTATCGACCGACCGAGTGACGAAGATTATTATTGGAATCGACAGAGCAGAAATCCCCGTCGGCCGCTACCGAGTACAACACGACTGCAGCTGGGCGAGTGTGTGCGGTGCGCGCACCCAAGTGCCGATGGAAGTGGTACGGGCGACGGGTGGGATAACACCGGAAGAGATGTAGCTAAATACGTCTATAACGACTAGATAACGATGACGATATAATGTTATTGATGTTATATCGCCACTACGACTGCGATTTACACGAATATATTATATCGTGTTATCGCCTATCGGGCCGCCGCCGCCGTCGTGTGATACGTAGATTCCCCGGGGCCTAAACAACAGGTACGGCGCTGAATAGTGAACACAACAACTGTATACAACCAACGTGCACACAAACAAACACCCAAACGCACACACAAACACACGCGAGCGCGCGCGCACTTCGCAGATGATATCGGTTATCACGTGACAGGTGTTTTCGTGCGTACAGTGTGCCGGCGGCAATGGCGCGTAAAAACGTTTGACGACGACGACCGGCGAGTAGGACGCATTTCCGGCCGTCGCGTTATTATATAACAATATTGTTACGATCGCATAATATTGTATAATGAGTAATGATCGTACGTCTGATACATTTTGATCCTGTTACGAACTCGCGAGCCATTCGTAACGATATTTTATACTACTACGCGCCGAATTATGCTATACTTATAATAGCATCGAAACAGTCGAAAATCAAACTATTTTTTTGATTATCTATGAGAGTGTTGACCGGCGTTGCGAAGCAGAAAACGACTTATTATAATATTACCCGTGTTTCTGCACAGTGTCGCGTACGGCATCGAGTCTTCAACTGACCGGTTTTTGCGAGGTGTTGAAAATCATATCTTTTATTTTTTACTCAATCCGTATTTGATTATTATCGCCGTCGTATTATCGATTATAATATTAGACAAAATTCGCCGATTTTCGATAACCATTTCATGCCAATTTCTTTCTATTTATACCTACCTATTCCGTTTGTCCGATCATCGTGCATTCGGTTTTGATACTGTTATGCTGTTATTACTGTGTCCAACAATTACACACAAAAATTCACAAAAATTACACGTATAATCAACAATATTATAATTTTTTTGAAATTTTTGACTCAACTCAATATATAGTGAAAATAGTATTACGGAAAAAATGTTACTGTGTGTAAAATATGATGATATAGATACAAGGTTCCTCATAAGTTAGTATTAAACGATTTAAACATAGTATTAAAGATACGTTTTTTTTACAAGCGCTTAACGTTAAAACGTTGATAAAATCCTCAATCTGACCCTGCCTACAAGAAGACTGGGGACATTCTGGCCAGCCAACCTAAGGCGCTATTTCCGATACAGTCTTGCAGAACTTGGCTACATGCAGCGTAGCGCATCCTTGCACCTGCAGTTTTTCGATTTTTGTACCTCCTCTACACTGTCGACCCAAACCGGGGTGTCATAAAAGAGGCGGCTGTGGACCACACTTGTCAGAAGGCTCCGCTTCGACTGCGAGGGTCCGTCGACATAAACTTCAATCTACTATGTTAATTAAATAAATAGAACTTAAAATCATTTTGTCATAGCTAAAATATAGGTAATTAAAATTTAAAACAAGCTTACTTCAACGTTACGTACAAATGTACTAATTGGTACTCTGATACAAAATAAACGTTCTAAATGTTGTTCAAGTTTATAATACAATAGTTAGTTAAAACTTTTGATGAACATCCGGAAATAATAAACAAATTTGTTTTCGTACTCTTGGAGATCCGAAAACATAATGGAAAATGCAACTTTTAAAGACCTTAGGGACATTAAAAGGTGAACCCAAAGTCTTATGCACGATTTTTTTTTACCTATTTGTTTTTTTTTTTTTTTTTTAATAATAATATCCGGTAAAAAGTATGTCACCTTTCTTTTTGATTACTCATAATAAATTTTAAATAATAAGCGTTGAAGCAAAACCTCAATTGAAGATATTTCCTCCTAGACTAAAAACGACACGGAAAAAAACGTCATAGACGTAACCAAAAATGTTTTTTTTTCTTCTAAAAATCACAATTATAAAATAAATATTATACCTAAATAATAGTTTTTTAAAAAAAAACAACAAATATAGAATATTATAATTATACAGGTATAGTATAGTTATATAAAAAAAATATATACCAATATTGTATGGTATATTATATGATATAGCATTTAGTCAAAAATGTTGTTTATCTAAAAATCACAATTATTGTTTTTAAGTTAATTAATAAACGAAAAACGTCGAGATTATAAGCTAGATTATAATATAAGTAATATAGTACCTATAATATCATTAGTATAGTAATGTATAAAATATGTTATGTTAGAAAAAAAAAAGGTATTATATCTAGTATTAAACAAAAATAGTCAAAAAAATGTAATTAATTTAAAATTAACAATATCGTATAGTATATGCTATAGCCTTTAAAAAATTTGGGATATCTCTTTCTCCATTTGAATATTCTTCACATATATTTTTTAATTTATTTTGTAATTCTGCATAAATCTTCGGTTTCCTTTTTTTTGGTAATGTCCCCAACGCACTTTGAGCCAATTTTGTTTCGTCATTTGCCACCTCCAGACGGATTTTCGTTATTAATACCCATATACTGGGACGTTAGATATAAATATAAACAATTTTATGAATTTGAACTACAAAATAATTTGCAAATATTCATGATTTTGACGAGTTTTTGTCAAAATTTGAACTTCAAATGCTAGTAAAAAAAAATTGTGCCTATGTATTTTTATAATTTTTTTACCGCTATAAGAATAACTTATGAGGAACTTTGTATTAATTTTTCAAATATTTTGACTCCGCCAAAAAAATTTTATCGACACTTCAAAAAAATATTCTTAGGAAAATTGAAAATTTCATTTGTCTATAAATATCTCAAAAAAAGTCAAAATATTTTGAAAATCAAATCATGTAAAGAAAATGACAATCTAAATAACTGTTAAAATTTTTAAGTATTTACGACTTATACTATTTGAATAATAACAAATATCAAAAATCGTTTGAGGCTAAACCGTTATTTAACGCGGTTTTGTAAAAATTGAAATTTCAAACACTCATAAAATTTTTTTGTCTGAATCCGGTAGAGTTTTTTTTACAGATATTTGAAGAAAAATTTATGGAGAACTTTGTACCAAATTTTCAAAACTTAGTTATAAAAGAAAAAATTTTTACGATTTTCCAACCACAAAACTACTTGCAAATTTTCGCAATTTTGACATATTTCGTATAAATTCGAACTTTAAGCACTTATAAAAAAAAATTGTGACTAACTATTTCGGATTTTTTTTTCACTTCAAGAATAACTTATAAGAAACCTTGAATTAAATTTTCAAGATTTTCTGGTCAGCCAAAAAATGTTTATCGTTATTTAAAAAAAAAATACTTAGAAAAATTGAAAATTTCAATTGTCTATAAATAGTTCAAAAAAAGTCAAAATTCTTTGAAAATTTAACTGTGTATGGACAACGCTAATATAAACATTTGGTGAAAATTTCAAGTATTTAAATCGATTAATTTTTGAGTTATAGCAAAATAAAAAATTCGATTTTGACGAAAACTGGTTTTGCGTAAAAAATCCCGGTTTTCCCTAATTTTTTTAGGGTTTTTCCCGATTCATTTAAAAATTTGTGATTATTATATCATATTGAAAATTTTTAACTTTTGACCCCCCAAAGTACCAACTAGATTCAATTTCCTTTTCAAAGAGGGCCTGAAGTCAAAAATCGAAGCATTTTTACTGCTCCAAATGTTGTCGACAGACACAAAAAAAAACACACATCATTGTAAAATCAATACATTCATCACTCCGTTCAGAATCTAAAAATATATTAATGTTATTAATTGTAAACCCACTTTGAGTTAATTTATTGAATATGCGAACAATATATGCACAAACAATATTGTCGTAGGTATTCAAATAATTTTTGCGCGAATATTAGACACCTACTAATTACTGCAGAGCTATACTGTATTTGAGTAGAATTATAAATAAAGACCAGATTTTTATGCATTTAAAATTTCAATATATGCATGGAAACATGCACACAATAACCTATGGAAGTTAAGTAACCTCTTTTATGCGCGGAGTGGAGTAGTACGGGGTTACCCCGCAAAATGTTTGTCCACTACTCCGTTTGTCAAACTTTGAATAAGTATAACTCATATACTACTCACCCTAAATTCGATTTTTATGTATCAAAATACTCAAAAAATTATTCTGCTTTGGAATATGAAATTAAAAATCTATGTTGTCATTCAAAAAAGTAAAAATCTTAAAAAATTATAAGGATAAAAAATATTTAAAAATATAATGTATAAAACAATATAGGTATTGTGTTGTTTGATAAAAGAATCACCCTGTATAAACTTTTTTTTCTATAAAAATTATAAAACACTATAAATACTATAAAGCACTATAAAATTTTGATAATTAATCAATCAAGTAATGATTTTTGGTCTTTTGGACACTCATTGACTGCATGTATATTGTATATAATGCAAAATCCGCTCTTTAATTATAAAAATATTATTTACCTCGTGTTTATCAGCTATATGATTATGGACTTTTCCAATTTGAGGATATCCAATCTCTAAGTCCGTGTACATTGTTCCGCTACATTTTAATGAACGTTATTTTGAACATCTCCAAGTTATTCGTTTACGTCCTTGGTGTTTCATTATAAACGTATATCCATTCCAACAAATTTTATTCCCACCTTTATTTGACTTAATTACTTCCATATTTTACAAAAAACCACGGTAATAAGTATAACACAATAACGTATCCACGTCGAAATGTAACTGACATTTAGGATTGACACAACATGTTTGAAAGTTTCAGTTTATATAAATACTCTATCATTGACCATTTGTTATCCAAAGTCATAAATTGTAAACCTTTATTATACCCAATACTCAATAGATTATAGGATTTTACGTATATTTTTGTATAAATATAGATCCTATCTACGACAGTTATTTGGAATGGGTTCGATAAGACACTCGGCCTTTAATTGTTATTACCTATATAGTTCTTTAGTATAATACTAGGTATAATACCTTTTTTTTTTTTTAAAAGTTTTGAACCGACGACGCCGTGGGAACTAGCTGTTTTCACAATACTTCCACGGCGCAATACCATAATACGAATACCTATACTGTATACATATAACCTAGGATATAACTATACTAATGATATTATAGGTACTATATTACTTATATTATAATCTAGCTTATAATCGTCACGTTTTTTTCGTCACGTTTTTCGTTTATTAATTAACTTAAAAACAATAATTGTGAATTGTGATTTTTAGATAAAAAAAAAAACATTTTTGGCGTTTTTTTCTATGACGTTTTTTACCCTTGTCGATTTTTACCGTGTCGTTTTTTACCGATTACCGTTTTCATCAGCGCGCGTAAGAACGATAAGCATGCGGCAAGTGAAACGGGTCTTGGACGGTACGAGAGAAAAGAACGGGGTTTACCAAATAAGTCAAAAAGTAAATATTAAGTAAATATTGTATAAGTTACCACACGAGTGTTGCAATGTGTAAGCATATATAGGTGTTAAGATATGTACTCAAGTTTTAACGCGTCGAGAAAATGAGATTATTTAACTGTTATTTACATTTTAAATGCATTTGCGCACGACGCTCCTAAATTATTAAACACAGATAATATTTTAAACAATAGAAGGTAAACAGTATTGATACGTCTTAATAATCTAACAAGTTAACCTATATAAGTCAATAATCAATATTTTTATTACTCAGTATTATTAATTATTATTTAGATATTTTTAAATATCTTTAAGCTAATTATAATTTATGTACGACATAAAACTTCACTCAGAATTAAAATAACAGGTCGTTTGGTCTAGACTGCAATGCAGTTTAAACGTAGTTAAAATTAAATTGTGATAATTATAGCAGTTCTTTGTGTAGAACAATTATTAATATAAATAAGTAGGTATATAATCGTAAATATGAAAACAGCGAATGTTAAATTACTAATTGCATGTTACTGTGTTTGTTACTGAATTTGCACTAACTCTTTTTTTTTGTAAATCATTGTTTAAGATAAGAATAAGAAAACCAATTGGTCATAAGTTAAGTTAGATTGAATTAGGGCTACTGATTTTCCAATTAATTAAAATACCGTATAATGTTGATTGTATTTTTAATTTAATGATATCAATATAAAATAAGTACCTATTAAATATCTTTATAACTTGAAATAAAATCAAAAGGATTTTTAGTTTTAATCTCACCAACGTTGTTAGTCCTAATTATTGTTAAAATATTTTAATCATAGTCTTAATATTGAATTAAGTATTTTTACTGTGCAACGTTTCAATTTTACGATTGTGTAGTTATTAGGAAGTGGAAACTATGAGTCTATGAACGAACATAATATTATTATCTAATATTAATTGTCACCGTGTTGAGTAGCTAACATTTATTTCAATTTTACCATTATACCCGCATAGAAACTAAAACTAAATATCTCAATAATCTAGGTATCTATAGTAACTTTCTTTTACCTGCTAATTGTTGACTGATGTGCAGTAGTAGATCTAATACTTATTCAATGGAGGAAAATTTAAAAATAAAATACTTTTATTATATTCTATGACTGATATAATATATCAGTCATAATATTATCACATTTAAGCGGAATTTGTATTATGTGAAAATGTGAAATTCTATTAAAAAATTATTTTTATTTCTTATATTAAAGCTTGCAATATTAATAACATTACAATCATTATGGTATTATATAGTTGAACCATATAATATATAATATAAATATTTATGTACAGTTATAGAAATTTAGAATAATATAAAAACACGACCCAAGGGGTAGACGATCGCTACATCCGCTCATGCTTGTAGGTCTCGTGAGACTTTTAAGTACACTAATTCAGTCAAATTTACCATTTTTTTTTTTTTTTTTTTTGGAAACCATAAAAACTTTGTCATATTTCTATATTGACTATTTATAATAGCATTTTAATTTTTTAGTAAGATGAGTGATGACCATGATTATTTTAAATTTATAAATAAGAATAATGATTATACTCTCCAAAAACTGACTTTCTAATGGTTACATAAGTTAAGCTCTCCCTCATCTTTAGTTGCATGATGTTTTTGCTAATTGTTTACCCACATAAAAGTGTAAGCTTATAGTTTAATACAATTTAAGCCGCTCTCCTTCCTCTTTAAAAACCTTTTTGTATGTATAAAGTGAATATTACTATTAATAATTGACAGTAATTTATTTATATATCTATAAAATCAATGGAGGTCTTCCGAAATTTGTATTATTATTCTCATCGCGTAGCACATTCGTTTGAAATGGCTTTCTGACGACGCAACGGATGTGTCGCTGTGCACGACTACCATACAGTCTATTAGTCTATAGGTATGCGTCCTACACAACAATATTATTAAATAGGCACATTGATATTATATATAGGCACACCTACGCCACGAGCGACCTACTGGCCGTACCTGGCCATACAAATACATTCAATATTGCATTAACGCCACTGAAAATTGTTTTATCGGCATGGTGTGTGACGAATATAAATGTAATTCGAGCACCTATACCGGTTATACCTACGACCTACCACAGTAGGCACTGATGTACAAATATACAATGTTCATGCTCGTACAATAGTCAAAACAAGTAGTTATAATATTACATATTATAGGTATATTTTCTGTGTATAATACATAGATAAATTTATTCCATATATTGTTATTATAATATTATGAGTTGTGATATAGTTATCGACTTTATATTGTTTCCTAGCTCTACTTGCAAATTCGATATTAGCAACTTATAATATTGTTTACAACTTTAAGTACCCTTAAGGCCTTAGATAGATGCTAGCAGGTAATTCATACATATATATAGTAGCGTTTTTAGGAATTCCTAATTGGGGTAGAGGGGATATACAAATTATACGAAAAGTAATACAAAAAAAGTCAATGTATACTTACTTGTTATTTAGCACTAAGAAAAAAATTTTTTTAAAACGACCAGGGAGGAAATCTATCTATCCCAATCAACCTTGAATACACCCATACATTCAGTAACTGCAGGGACACTTAAAATATATTTTAAGTTGTTGATTTCATAACGTATTCTCAAAAATTGCCCATGATATATTATTCAAAATAATATTTTAGGTATTTTAGATTGGGTATAATGGTATATGTATATAAAACGGTAATACCTATAAATAAGAGCCGAGTCTTTTATATGATAGTTAAAACATATTGAGTACCTGCTTAATATAAAATATGGATGCATAAAAATAAAATGTATAGTATATTATTTTATATTTTTGTAGCTAAATAAAATGCAATGTTATTAAAAATAAAGAAGGAACGTTATTTCTTAGCAGTATAAGATTACATCAGTAATATAATAATAATATGCTTATAAATATTTTATTTTATGTACCATAATATCTTTGTAGCAGAATATACATTTATTAAAAGTCGTTAAAAGTTTTTATTATTTTCAAATCCCACAACGAGCGCAGAGACTCCCACGTGATGTTACCTACTGGTCAAAATTGATCAAACAACTATAATTTCGTAAGTTATAAGGTCACCCTTAGGCCCTAATTAAATGACGCCTCTGGACACGGGGACACATACAATATATATAATCCACGGGTTTGTACGATAATCCGATATCTGTGTACTCAATTCGACTACAATAATATAAAACTACCTACATATGTACGTTATTCTGTTTACGGTAAATACACGTTTTGGCTTACGGCGGTGCATGACGATATATTGTGCTCGTATAATATAAGATGTCAGAGACATACTATGTGTGTTTTGTTAATTAATAAAGCGAGGGATCGACTACTTTGTTTTCAATTATCTTACAGTAAAAATCTTCTAGCACATAATGTTAACTTCAAAATTGATGCCGTGGAGTTACGTTATAAATGTATACGAAGTACAATCGTTTTACGACGGTGTGGTTTTGATTGCACATTGCACTTTGATTATATCCCTTGATGAGTTCGTATAATAATAAAATTTAGTGTAAATCAAATATATTACAATTTACAATAATTGATACATTTAAAAATACTGATAAATCGAATAACAATTAAAATACCGTAGGAAATAAATCATAGTCTAACTATCTAACATGGTCAAAAACATAAGATGGTCTCATATCTTTACATTTGATGTATGATGACAGATCCATTCACATTAATATTACACATACTTATAAATGTTATAATATTACCAAGTATGCTATCACGCCCTCACTTCTATTTTAAATTTTTGGTGGAGCGATGAATGTATTGATTTAAACATTTTTAAGTGTATTAATTATAACCAAAAAAATATGTAATAACTTTGTTGTGTATATATTACGAAAAGTAGTTGAAAAAATTAAGGAAAAACAGCAAATTTTACGCAAAATACATTTTTAATAAAATCAATGTTGTCATTTTGGTGTAGGTAATTCTAATTAAAAAAAAAAAGAAATTCATAGGTGTTTTAATTTTTAATCAAATAGTTATATCAACATACATATATATCTAATATCCTACATACAATATACCTACGTGATAAAATTTTCAAATTATTTCGACTCATTTTAAATTATTTATAGTCATATTTTCGCTCGGTTGAAAACCATGAAAATTTGATGAAAACTGTCTCACAAGTTGCTCAAATATCATGCAGTTACAAAATATCAAAAATACATGAGTATATTTTTTTTATAATCATAAGAAATTTAAAATTTGTCAAAATCATGAGAACTTGCGAACTATTTTATAGTTAATAATTTATAAAATTTTCAATTTTTATAGCTAAGGTATGAAAATTAAATGTATGGTCGCTCTAAGTAATTAATATTGAAACCAAAATATCTAGAAAATAAATTAGCATAATTTTTTTTAGATAATATTTGAAGTTCAAATTTTGACGAAATTCCCTAAATATTTTAACCATGAATAATGGATATTAGGTACACATTACTTTGTTATGATACAAAACATTTTTCGTGTGGGAAACTTCAACTTTTACGCATGTTATGAATTTACTAAACATAATGGAATTAAGTTTAATTTTAAGTTATTACCTATTTATTTATACCATGAAACTATTAATGCTGTTTTATGGTAAGGTAATATTGAATCAAAAGTTAATAACAATATTACATAATATGGTATAAATATATACTATATAGACTATTACTACCTAGCTGTATATTACACTTTCTCGGGTTAAAATATTAATCTATCCTTTTCGTTTTCCGCATTGCTTTTGTTTAAGTGTATGTATAATAATAAGTACTATATCACAGACAGCACCTAACACATTGAAAAATAAATGAAACATAAAAAACTGGGGACTGCAGAGTTAACGAATGCTTATAAAAGTCGACGTTAATTTAATACCGTAAGATTAGTATTCATGTTTGTATTTACATCAACAGTTTTGACAGGATTAAGTAGCAAGCAATGAAAGCAAATACTTAAAATAATCATCCTAATCATATTGTATGATTTTAATTAAAGATTTATTCGTGAAACATTATAAATAGCGTATTTCTTTCAACTAATTAATAACCATAGTCCATAACAGTAATATAATTTATAATCAATGGCAACCAATTAAATAAAAAAAAAATTACTTCTGTCAGCTAAAACTTAATACTCGTGTTATTTAATAAAAACTTACAGGGATTGACAAAAATAATCTATAAACATTCTACGAGTCTCCGAGAATCACCGTATTGAAACAAATCAACCTACTGTTATAAATTATTTTAATAGCAGTATCTATAAAAACATCCTATCATGAAATATACTTAGTGATATGAATAAGTTTAACTTAGATAGACACAAGTATGTATTATCAATGTTATACATTAAAGATGAATAAATATTTCTGTACCAAAAATATGAATAGGAATAATGAAATGTGGTGTGATTTAATTATTTAGGTACGCCTTCGGAGTTTTAAAAAACTCCATAATATTAAATCAACTACCCGGCACACTTATGTGGTTTATATATATTTTATATCAATATATATGTATTGAAATTTCAGATTATTTTTCAGATACTGAATACTGTTTTCGTAATTTCGTAAATTTTAATACATCACGCACACACCTTACAATAGCTACAATGATTTAGTTGGTCAAATATTTTAAATATTGCACTACTGCACTACTATAGAATCATGAAACGATAATAAGATATAAATAATAAAAAATATAATAAAATTCTTCCACTTTTTTCGATGTAAACTTAGTATTTAGTGTTAGCATTTGTAAATATAAAATTACTAAAGTTTTTAGCTCAACATTTTAATTAAAAAATACACAATATGTAATGGTGTCTTTGTCGTTAAATCCGAGAGAATAGAAAATAAAATAAAAATGAATTGGTGATTATTGGTTTTGTTGTTTGTGTTAAGTATTTGTATATTTTTGACTCTATCTTGGTCGGAAATCAACAAATATTGTAGCAATATTTTATTTTTTTGGTTGTTGTTCTTTTTGACGTATGCATTATTATATTATAATCATTCATCCTATTAAAAATAACGCCCACTACTTTCATTAGATTTCATTACGTTATTTACTGATGATTCCATTTTCCCCTATCTACTAGTTACTCTTTATCCCTGCTTTACATATCTTATTTTCCAGCAATTTACTGTCTTCTTTTTTTACAGTCGAGTGTTATGCAATTATTGGAGCGCTCAGCCTTATCTACTCTTTCCCAACAAATAAGCTGTTAAGTTCCCTTAGAATTAATGTCGTATCTTCAATTACTGTATTCCAACTCTTTCAAATATTATATATCGTCTATGTTCCTTTGCAACCTTTATTATAAATTTCAATCGTAAAGGATAGATTATATTTTACCTTCTCATGCTTTTACAATTGATTTAAATGATTTTTATTTTTATACAGTCCATAAAGAGGAGAGTACTTATGATTTATCACATAATATCCTTTTCGATTGTCCTCCTTTTCCCATAAACGCACTTACGCACCCATCTATAAATCAATTAGTCCCTTAGCTCTCCAAATTCCCTTTTTTTCTCTTCGTCAATCTGCATTCTAATTTGTTCAAGTTATAAACTATGTACTGTGTTCTATGTATTGGAAAATGCAATGATTATTCTTATAAATAAAGCTATGCATAATGTCACCTATAATATTTAGTTAATAGTATTTAAACATATATTTATAGTGGTATTCGAAATTTTCCTATGGAGATAAATGTTTTAAGCCCCAGATCTTGAATATTTATCTAGTATTGCTCGTATAAAGACCTTAGTCATATTTTAATTTTAATAGTTGACTATTA
The DNA here is from genome assembly GCF_020184175.1 of Aphis gossypii. NCBI lineage: Eukaryota > Metazoa > Arthropoda > Insecta > Hemiptera > Aphididae > Aphis > Aphis gossypii. The sequence continues at coordinate 27,986,071 of NC_065531.1, forward strand.
TTATAGTACCATAGACGATAAATAAGATTTGAAGGGGTTGGAATACAGAGATTAGAAACACGATATTGATTCCGAGGTGATTAAATAACTTATTTGTTGGGGAGAAATAGAAAGAGTGAACGCTTCAATAATAGTATAAAACTCGGTTGTGAAAGAAGAAGAATGCAGTAAATGGCTGAAAAATGAGATAAATCGTGGATAAAGAAAGAGTACTTAACCAGTAGATAAGAGAAAAAGGTAAAGATTGTAAAGATACGTAATGAAAGTATAGTAGGTGTTATTTTTAGCAGCATGATACCTACAATGCATACACTGAAAAGAACAACCAAAAAATGAAATATCGCTACATTCTTTGTTGATTTCCAACCAAGATAAACTCCAAAGTATACAAAAACTTAACAGAAACAAATTAAATTGTATATGCCAAAATTATAATTTACAAGTTTTAAATTATTTATTTATTTATTTTTCATTGTTTTTTTCTAATAATTAATTTTTTAATTAATTTCCGTTATTCATTTACTAACACAATCTGGTTATATGCATATTACAAAATCTGGAACATCGAATAAATAATAAAAAGAAGTACCTATAACTCAACACAATCGTTCTATTGATATCATGTATAATTATTTTTTAAATTTAAATGTTGCACGAGAATAAAAAAAAATATGTTTTTTTTTCTATCTATTCATGTGATAGGATAGTGAAATCCTTGGTTTTATTATTTATATTTATTTGAACTTTTACTATTGAGAAAAATGTTTTAAACCTCATATATTAAGCACTACGTGTACAAAGACCTTAGTTATATATTAATTTTAATGTTTGACTATTGTTAGATTTATGGTAATGACTAATAACTATCCAATCACTGATATTATTGATTTTTATGTATAATTTATTATATTTTTTACTTATTATTGTGATTTGATTCTAGTAGTGTAATATGTAGCTAATAAAATTGTAGCTATAATGTATGTGTGTGAGCTATTAAAAAAATTACGAAACCATTATGCAGTGTCTGAAAAATATTCAGTGTCTATCTAAATTCTAAATTACCTTTTAAATTATAATTACTTATAATTTAATTTTATGACTTGTAAGTATTATGTGGTGTGTGCGTCATGGTCATTGTGTCGATAATATTCTAGTTTGTGTTTTCAACACATGAAATTACTTATTTTTAGTGGAAAGTTCATAGGCTGTAAACATAGAATAATAAAATGTACCACTTGGTCATAATAATAATAATATACATGTCATATTGTTATATATAATATCATAAAATGTTAAATTTATTTAAAATATATCAAATAGGTAGTTGTTTTATACTAAAAATTCAAACTCGACATTCTGAACAAACATGCTAAAAAAAGTTTTTCATTCTACGAAATAAAGAGAATTTATCGTTTTACACTCGTTACCACGTAGGTACCTTCACACATGCGTGCATGTTGTAAAAAAATTATACGTCTCGAGTCCCTAAGGTATTAACTGCACGTAAAAGTTGTAAAGTTAACGCCTCTTGTACATGATAAAACTATATGGTTACAATAACATTATATACATTTATTATACACTTGACGATCATTGTAACATGTATATCACAATGTGCTAGATTTGCTATAATTAACATAAAGTATCTATGAATTGAAAAATTGGTATTGATCAGAATGGAATAATGCGTAATAACTATAATATAAGTATTATATTATAATATAGGTAATTAAAGTATTTGTTACAATAATATGTATGAAAAGTTGAGTAGTGAAACTACGTTTAGTTATAGTTAAAACTTAGAATATAGTAATTAATATTTATTATTTTAAACATTTTAGATTTTTGATTTTTGTCATAAAAAAAAATTTAAAAAGGGTTTAGTAAAAATTAAGAATATGTAGAGTTTATACCAGAATATCTGGTACATATTGTTTCATTTCAACATTAGGTTGTTCAATTCTACTGCAGTTCTTACTGTGTATAATAGAATTAGTTTTGGAAATCTTATATATCTATGAAAATAAAATAAATTAGCTGACTATATTCAAGCAGTATAATAGTACTCAATACAGTCACAGATTTACAGTGATATTTATAGCCAGTACATTTTTAAAAGCATTCTCTAAAAGAACAATAATTTGGATACAATATTATACAATCGTTGAAACTTCAAGTTCATTAGTGGTGAAATGTATAGGTATAATAAACGTAAATCTTCTCCTTTGCGTTCAGTGATATGCTTTTATAGTTATACTAAACTTACATATGAACCGGGTACTTTGTTTTTACTACGTTCGGTTTCTTACATGTTCAATAATTTATTTATTTCTTCCTTCAAAAATTTCTTTTGGCTTAATTTTTTTTCTTTGTAGTGTTTCGTCTCTTTTTTTAAAAATAATAAGTATAAATAATATAATAGAAGATTATATTTATAGTATTATCATAAGATATAATCTATACTTTTCTTTAAGCTTATCCAATAAACTTCTTTCGAAATCAATGTTTTTCTCTTTTTCTTTTTGGATTTCATTATTTCGTGCATTTTTTTTGTGTTAATTGATAATTGGCCATCTGGGGGGACGAAGTGGCCGAGCGTTCTTAGGCGTCAGTTGCGATGCGCACCGTCGCCGGTTCGAATTTCGGTCACGGGCGGTATCTCTCTTCGGGCAAGTCACGGTGTCTGGAGGCCGCCATCCCCCACCCAAGCATGGCAGAAACCTACGGGTTCCCAAATAGAAATTCTGCCAATATTAGGAGTCAAAATTAGGCCTTCGGGCCTACTCCCGGCTATATACGCCATACGGAAAAAAATAATTGGCTATCTGACAATGTTCATTAAGATAAAGTTCATATTATTATAATATGTATTCAATATTTTATTTTTAGTTTTAAATTTTTTTATACAGGAGTAAAAATTCAGTCCAGAACACACATTACACATTAATTATTAATATAATAACAAAAATAACAATTAACATTCATAAATAGGCGAAAAGTATGTAACAGCTCTACTAGTATGAGATAGCTGTACAGTATAGTGTATCTCGTTATTGAGTATGCCAAAATGTAATGTAATTGTAATGTACCTATGCATTAAAATTTAATAGGTATAGTGATAAATCATTGCATATGAAAAATGATTTTGAGCTAAGGCGATCTATCAACCTATACGACTATATGTTACTAAGTACCTATATCTCATCATATGTTTCTATTTCTCTCGTTTTTCCTTATTATTAAGTAAAGAATTAGGAAATTTTACTTTTGATCTCTCAGAGTACCAACTTGATTCACATTCCTACTATAAAAAATATTAAAGTTGAAAATTTTAACATTATTTTTACTGTAAAAAGTAGATAAAACAATACACGTTAATGTTAAATCAATACATTTATCGCTCATCTTACAAAATTTAAAAAATGTCTTGATTCTGTAACTAAAAATTAGTACAAACTATTTTATTTTTAAGGTTTACTTTACAATATAAATCATAATAGAATTTGTTTATAAATGACAATATTCGCGTTTGTTGTAGGTATATTATGATTTTATAGCGTTTGAACTTTAAACGTTTTAACCTGTAATAATTAGTAGTCATACTAGCTACTAGATGATAATATGTGTAATATGTATATTAAATAATTTATGTTTTGAACTAAAAATGTTTTTTCTTGGATTTTTAGTGCTTTTTAAAATGTTAACATCTGAAATTTATTCATGAGTCAAGACCAGCTGATTCTTAGAAATATTATACAACTCTAATAATTGCCAACTCGATGTTTTTTTCTGGGTCGTGAATTATTGTAAAAGGTAAAACTATGCAGGAAACGAATGAAAACATTGAAAACTCAATTTAGTTTAAAGAAGCCGTTACTGAAATGTTTCCATGGTACCCATGATATGTATAAGTCCAAACATCCACTGAAAATTAATATTAATATTGATATAATTTCTTGTGGGTTCATTATTATCCTAATATCAATTTTACATTATTCCAGAGTAATTTAATTAAAAGTTCACATGTGCATATAAATTATAACAATATACAATATTCTATATAGGTACCTAATAAAATTACGTGGTTTAGTGGTTTAGTGGTAAGTCGTGGAGTTCCTTCATAATTCACTCAACAAATCATTAATTTTACTCAAATAATAAAATTATATAATTTCTATTCATGCTTATTTTATCTTATGCAAACCTACAAAGTATTTAAAACAAGTATACCAGCAATGGTAATGAAGATAAGTACATTTTTTGTAGATAATGTTTAATTAAATGAGTATTTACTGATCTCAATTTTATTCGACATAGTAATTACCGTTTTTATTAGATATTTTAATATAATTAATTTAGTGTTTGCAGTCATTATTTTAAAAAGCTTTAAAATTTTGAAAATATATATTTTTTATATTTTTATGATATTGCGCAACATTTTTGAAATATTAAATCATTTATTTTTATTTTTTGGTTTTAAGTCTTTGAATAATAACATATTTTAAATTTTATATTTCGAAGCAATAATATTTTTTAGAGAGTTTTGATATATGAGTATATGACAAATATAAATCAAATTTATAGTTATTAGATAATCATAAATTATTTTAAAAACTTCGAAATAATGAGTGTAGATATATCATATATATTAATATATATATTAGATTTTAAAGGGATCACATTGCATGTTTAGGTTCTTTAATTATCTGCGGCTATCATAATGTGTAACGTTATTTTAACAAATGAAGTATTAATTTTACAACGCATTTGAGGTATGTAATAGTAATAAATAATAATATATTACCTAATACAATATTATAGGTATATTTGTATGTTATTGTAAATATAATATTATTATTGATATAAATCGACTTACCAATTATTTGATATTTGTAATTTAGTTTGATCAGAGTCGAAAACAAATGTTTTATTCAATGGTATTGTTAAATATATTTTTTTAAGTTCTTCTGAAAATTTATTTTTATTTTTTCAGGTGTTCATCAATGATAATTTAATAATTTTTATTTGACCTGTTCCTTGCTTCTATATTTCTTATTCTTTCATCATATAGACTAAATGTAATTTAAAAAGTTCATAAAGTATTTCGAATACAGAACAATATACATAATTTATAATATATTTTACCTTTTTAACAATTCTTTTTGCATCAGTTTTTCATTTTTTAAAGATTCGAACTTGTCTGTTTCTTTTTTAATTTTATTACATTTTATTTGATCTAATAATGATTGCTTAAAGTTAACTTTTTTTTCAATATTATTAATACTTGCTGGTCTTTAAATCAATACATTTTCAACACATTGTATATTAAATGTATTTATCAGTACTTTTCATAAGAATACATAAATATATTATTTTACTCGTTTCAAAATATAACTATCTTTTTTTTTTACAATTTATATTTTTCTCATTTTCAATAGAATTTGATAATGTTATTATCTTGCAGTACCTATTGTAGTTATAGTCGGATATTTGCTTGAGCTGATTTTTACGCTTCTTTACAGTTTCCTAAAAATAATTATAGACTTGTGTAATTCACCATGATGTATTATATTAAGTGTGTAATATGTATAAACTCTTTATTTTACCGTGTTTAAAAGTCCTTTGATTAGATTATCTGCTTTCATAAAATTATCTCTTGATAGTTTAGGTTTATATATATTATCGATTTGGCTTAAATGGTATTCTCTAATATCACATGAATGGCAGAGGGTTTTATCTGAAATAAAATTATAATTAGAGTACTTTATAATAGAGAAATAGTGGAGAGACAATTGTAACTTGCTAACACTCGTACATATTTGTCATATTTGTCATATTATTTATTATTGTTAACCAAAATGGTGTATTAATTTAACTAAATATTTTTATTGTTAAGCTGTAATAATATGAAATATGTATAATAAATAATAGTGTATGTGTATCCATGTGGGTTATGTTTGGCTAGGTACAGGATGTTAGAGAATGACGTGACTTTCAGGTATTGGTTATTAAGTTATTTATAGAGTTAATGCGCACTGCTGAATTATACAACCTTAGCTACTATCCAACAGTTTTACATAATGGCTGAATTATATTTTCTATGAATTTTATTGTAGTGGAATGGACTTTTTTTTTTGAATATTTTAGAATATATATAAGAAAACGGAAATATGTAACCACAGTAAAATATTAATATTAATCGCTATGTATTGATAAAATATGTAAATAATCAAGTAAATATAATATCTGTATACCTATCCGTAACTCATTAAAATATTATGAATTTTCTTATTTTGATCAATATATCTATATATCAATATATGATAGAGATTAAAACTATAAGCAGTAGATAATTATACTAAATGTGTATTATGCAATAATTCACTTATGTAGATTAGACATAAAAAAAAAATTCATAAACATAAGAAAATCATTCGTCATCACTCATTATGTTATTGAATGTATAATTGCTAATAGTGGTGTTAAACTTTAAATATTTTATTATCTCCATAATATCAAATTCACTGATTCAATGAGATCATAGACGGAACAATTATTGAATGGTTTAATGTTTATATGGTGTGAAAATGTAATTATAATAATTATTTCGACAAGTTATGCTGTAGACAAACAAAAAAAAAAAAAACACATCATTGTAAAATCAATACATTCATCACTTCGTTCAGAATCTAAAAAATATGTGTTTTGTTAATAATATTGAATTTTTTTTAAATAATAAGTGTCTGATGTTAAAATATTCACTCTGCATATAATATTCAAATATATTTAATTCAATTTTCCGAGAGTTCCGGTTAAAGGTCATCTTAATACAATGACTATGCGGTTGCGGTGGCTAACAAACAGAGCTGGTCATATTATATTATATATTGTTCCACAAGCACACATTTTCAATTTGTTTGGGGCGTTTAGTTCACGTCATTATGTCAGTGTATAATACTGTGTGAGATACCCTAATGTGATCACTGAATCTACCATTTATTTGTAAATTGTGATTGTATTCGTAAAGTCTAATCCCATTCATTGAATATCCTGTTAAATTATTTGAGTTTATAATCAACAGGTCAACACAATCGATTTTTTTTTTTTGATGGAGAAGGGATGGAAGGTTCTAATTTTATTGTTCTACAGAAAGTGACCCAAGTAAACATCCACGAGAAATATTTTTATTTCATCATGTACGTATAATATAATAAACATAAAATGTTTATTTCTCTGGAAGTATACAAAAATAACTTAATTGCATAAACTGTTAATTAAAATATACGAAAAAATAATTAACAAGAAATAATTGCGATAAAATTGTATTTAAACATGTAAATTATATAATATGTTACCCAACAAAAAGTAATTACTAATAATTTGTGACTTGGTTGTCGGGTAAAATAAATATTCTTCATTTTGCGGTGTATTAAATATTTCAGTGATCATGCAATTATTAAGTCAGCTAATTTAATTACTGTCCAGTGTCCACTGGTCACATTAAACGAAGTCCATTATACAAGAATCCTTATAAATAATATTCTAAGCAATCTAAACTAATACAGTGTCAGTTCTTTTTTCAAAACTACAAATATACCGTTACCACTATATTAGGGGGCGCTCAAGAATTGCCTCCCATCTGACCCTTGAATTGACTTCCGTGAATTTTTTTTTTTTAAAGGTTACTCGAGTTGCTTCCCGAAAAAAAAGTAGTGACTTTCTTGTACTGGAATCGCCTCCGATAGCTATAATTAATTGATTTATGTATAATCTTACGTGTAATATATAATCATAATATTTTATTAAATAGACTGACAGCTGTAATAATAATTAATAATCAACTTAAAATAAATGATAAAAATAAAAATTTAAGTTTTTTGTATTGTATTATCGTATCTTAGCCTTCGTGGCTTAAATTTATTTGCTATTGCTTTTAAGTATTGCAATTTTGAAATTACATTCGTGTTTAATTTTTTAATTTAATTATTAATAACATTTGTTTTGTTTTATTTTTTGTGGCTGTCCTAATTATGATAGAAATAATCTATAAATATTTCTATCGAGGTCCTAATAATTTTGGTTTCCATTATGTTCGATACGGAATGCGCGTACCCACACGTGTGTGCGATTGCTGCTGGACTGCCACCATTCGTCTTCATCTTACCATAAGAAAAACTCGCGAACACTAATTTTGTGTTTTTACGACGACCGTCGTCTCCGTCGTGAACCCGCCGCCATAAGTGCGCTTCTTTTCATTAAGCCATGCGTCAGCGATTCTAATAGTCCATAATCTTTATATTCTGTGTCTAATTTAGCTAGACACGCAGGAGAAAAATTCTCGTGTTTCAAAAGCACGCTTTGGTTAGATTTTACCAACCGCACTGATGTTCAGACCTATCTTGATTTGAAATTCTTGACATCGGTTTAATCTGGTAAATCTCATCGCAGGATTTCGTCTGAGCTCTGGTGATAGGTCTGTTGAATGCGACTGATTGGACAAGGGTCTACTTATCGGCTCCTTATGGGACTATAGAGACGATCTGGAATGGAGTCTAGTCGGTATAATCTGTTTGTACGAAGTTTTGAAACGAACAGGCAGACTAGAATTAGGTCTCAGATTGGGTAACAAGCCTATACGTAACCGGTTCCTGGTCTGTACTGCGAAAACGAAGACACCGGACGGGATATTATAGACATTGCTGAGCATCATGGTCGCTTCTAAAAAAATTATAAAATGTATAGCATTACAATACTATTAACATCAGAAAATATGTATTATTCATAAACTGGACATTTTTCGCTATTTAAATTTTTTAAATTCTACATTTGGAATTTAATAATATTTGTATTTTCGATTTTGAAGATTAAACATTTATTTACTATTGTTAAAAATAAGATCAAATATAACTTAAAAGTAATTTATTTAGTCAATTATTTATAATAACCTACTTGATTTTCAAATTGATGTGCATTCCAATCGAGGTTATAGTAAATGGCTTGATTTTTTTTTTCAATTATCTACTATTTGCTTTATAATATACTGATTCTTATATAAGATTATAAAAATATATAAGAATTCTTGAAAAAAGTTAATTTTTACCATTTCGTTTTTTATTTTTATTTTACTAATTTTCGGGAAAGGAGCTCAATTTTATTATTGGATTATGTATTTTAATTTGTTTTAAATAAAAATATACTTACAATCCCTGAATTATATGGTCTAGATCTTATTAAATTGAAGTCTTTCACTAATTTTTCTTCTATTACAAAAACCTGCTTCCTAATTGTGTTTGGATGTACATTATTTTTGTTTATCATTCATTTAGCCATAGTAAAATAACCAATTCTTTTTAATATTATTCCCTACTTAAAAAAATAATTATAATATTTTATAGTCTACAACCCAACCAGATAAATAAAAAATACTAAAATTGGAGCTTGGAGGTTAAGTTTTAGGCCCAGAAGCTGATATATTTAAAAGTTTAAAAGTTATTTTTAACTATATTAGCTATAGCTCTTTGGAATTATATTACATTTACACAGCTAGAGTATAAGGCATAATGTACTATTTCATACAAATATTTAAAAATAACATATTTGAATAAACTAATTAATTATTTTTTGCACATGTTTAATTGATGTGTACTTTATACTCTATTAATAAACTGTAATAAGAAAATAATTTAAAGAATATTATTTTATTTTAATTCTACAACTTCTTGGTTAAATGTTAAAATTGACTAATTATTTTAATTTAGGGTTATGAATAGTTATCACTATGAATATGAATATGCGTATGGTACGGTAGTGGGAAAATTGTAATAGGTACGGGCACAAGGTTAAATAATTCTGTTTTATGAGTATATTTCATACAAAGCTATAAAAGTTTTTTTGTCAAATAAAATAGTGACAAAAAATGTATTTATAAGCTAAAAATTTCATTATGTTGTAAAAATACTAATTATAGGTACTACCATAATATTATAATAAAAATATTTACTTTGTCTTTGATCATATTTTTTTTAATCGATTGAGTGATGGACTCCCACACTTTTTGTAAATCTGCGTGCTTAAAAATAACTATAATTTACCAGCTATAATCAAATAAATATGGTTATATTATTTCATGTTACCTTTATTTGAGTTGCCAATATTATTATCGCGTTCCATATTTTTATAAATTCACTATATTGCATACAATAAATAATGGTAAAAAATAATTTGATTTTTTTTACCCTTATACTCTTATTATTTAAAACATATAATATGTGTATCCCTAACATCAATTCATACTTAACGATTTCACAAATTTTAACATTGATTATATTGTATTATTAGTAGGGCTCAGATTTTAAAGCATAATAAGCAACTAAAAAAGCACATGATTGTTAAAAAAACAAAAAAAATAAAAAAAATAATGACCAAAAATTAACATGAAGTAGTTATAAAATTCAATAAGAAAGTTTGAAAAAATAATTAAAATTAAAAATAGAATTAAATGCCATGTATTTCTCTAGATTTTCAGTAATGAAACTGAATCTATTGTCAGACAGAATATTTTTATACATAGAAAACGAACTCTCTCCATCTACTGAAGTGATCGGTGCATAGTCATACTTCATACAAGAGGTTTCAAATTACAACACTAAAGTTTACAGACTAAAATCTTTAAGTTTGAAACGATCGATACCGATGTTGTAAACATACTGACCAAATATAGGCACTGCAGGCTTTATGTAAATCGATTATCTATACATTTAATATATTTAATAAATAAGCCGATAACGAAAACAATAATAATCTAATATTAACATTTTTTCCGCATTCTGGGTTTTTACATTTCTTATTTCTTCTTATTTTTTTATTACAATAGCATAATAACATAAATGAAATCCACAGCTAGAATAATTTAAAAAAAAAAACAAAAAAAAAAATTGGTTTATTTGGAATCAGAATGACGTGAACGAATTTACCTATGTATAAAAATTAGGTTTTTATCTCATATATATTAAAAGCGTAGCATATAAAATCCGAGCCCTAATTATTAGTAATAATTAATAAACTATTAATAATACGTATATTAGTAATATATTTTTTTTTACCATTATGTATAGATTATTATATAAAGCAGTATTGAACTTAACTTTTTCTCTCTAAATAATAATTTTTTTTTTCGGAAAATAAATTAAATAATATGCAATGAAATATGATTTGATTATTGTTTTATTAAAATATTATAAAAACTGATTTCTAAATGTTAATCATAGTTATTGACATTAATAATATTATATAATATAATAATATAATATTATTAAAAATAATAAGTGTTTAATTAAGATCAATTAAGTACAATTTAGTTAAAAATTATCAAAACTTTATCGTTAACCATGAATTTTGTTTTGACATGAAGATTTAGAATAATTTACTTATCAAAGACAAATTTATTCTTTATAACTTTTTATTCGAATGCTGACAATGTATTGTGAATTGTATACATAAGACATAACTACAATAATAATGATGATGATGATAATAACAATAATCATAATAGACGAAAATATTATTTCTATAAATATTTGTCATATTTTCTATAATCTACATACATAAACCTATAATATTTTCAATTTCCTTATTTAGATTATCTAATGTTATACAACTAAGACTGTTTGTATACCATTAACACACGATACTAATCTAGGGTAGGTCACATGAATTTGTTTTACCATAGCTCCGGGTGAGTTAAAACCACAGTGTGTTATTACATTTTGAAACAACCAATGTCGCTTCGACGTTTTCAAAAGATAACTAGAAAATGAAACTTTTAATATTAAATACCACAAATTTATTATGAACTCTATAAACAATAGCGATGTAATCATTTTATGACCTGTTTTTAATATTCCCTGTAATGATTTTTCTAGTAGTTCTTAGTTCTTGGATCTTTAAAAGTACCTACATCTTTGTCGATGTAATAGTAAATCCTATTAAATTCTATTAAACCAAAGAGATTTAAAAGACTTAAGGATTAAGGCAAGATTAAAGAACTTACAAAGTCATAATAAAGTAGATAGTACAATATAAAAGACGTGATAAGTAAATACAGTAAAAATATCAAATAAAAAAGTATGAAATATTATAATATAGTATAGTATTTTGGAATGAACCGAACTACAATATAGGATTAATAAATGCAGAACATCAATGTATTATTAAATATGATAAACTAGAAATTTAATTATAAATCAAAAAAAGTTCTAACTAATTATTATATTTACGATTTTTAAAATTGTTGTATGATTAAGATAGCAAATTGTTAATATTATGCACTACATTTTACAGCCATAAAAGAAAAATACACTATAGTATTATGTTACGTATATCTACAAATAATAATATTATAATTCAACTATTTGTTATCTTATTATTTCTCTTAAAAAAAAAAAAATCATAAAAAGAGAGATACTATAAAAAAAGCATAGGTATTTTTAAGACTATTCCATAGGTCATTTATTTTGTTAACGTTAGAATTTCTTTTGAAACCCATTATTATTACATTATGCATGTGTAGTATATTGACGTTCAATACCAAGAGGTTTGTTTAGTGCCGAACTCTGTATTCCTTAACCTAAGCTAACATAAAAAGTAAAGACTTGAGTTGTCAATAGGTACGAAAATATAAAAATAAATTTCAAGTCCAAACACATGGGAAACATATATTTTATTATCTCGATAAAAAAAAAATAATCGGAAACTAGGGAAGGTGTTCTACTGAATAGAAGGTTCGATAGTGAGTCTAGTCATTAAGTAGGTCATTGTCAGGGATGTGTTCAATTTTAATTCAATTATAAATCATTGCAAACAAAAAATGACCTTCATTGGAAATATTTACTTATAATACCTACTATAAGAAATTAATTTTTTTTAAGTGAATAGTACCGTGGTAGATAGAAAATTTTTTTTCCAAAAACATTGCATATATTATAAAATAATTATTATAATATTTCATAATATTATGTTATTATTATTATTGATTTATAAATCATTATAGACGTTCTGTAGAACACTAGAACGGATAAATAGGATCGTGGTATAAATAGATGAAAATGAATCGAAATATTTTGAAAATTTAATTACGTAAATTAAATAATAATAAACATTGTGGCGAAAAGTTTCATATTCATGTGAATAATATTTTTAATTACTTCATAATAATTAAAATCGTTCTTTTTCGTTGAAATATCCACATTTACTGAAATATAAAATTGGGATTTTCATTTGAAAAACTGCGCATAAGTATTTTTGAATTTTTATGGCCCTTTATGAAAATCTCACTAGGAGTATTGTATTCAATTTACAACTTTTTAAGAGAAAAAATTGAAAATTTGATAAATTTTTAACTACATAATAATTGAAAAATGTCATGGTTTTGATGTATATCAAGATATCATCAAAATATTAACTTCTAAAATATACTTATCATGCATATAAAATAGTAATAAAGATATTTTGTAACCATTTTAAGTAGTTATTTATGGTTATCCATTTTTAATTTACAATAAAAAAGCAAATTCATTGCCTAAATATTATATTTTATAACTAAGGATTTCTCGATAATGGACTGGAATTTTTTAATCTCTTATACTTTATAGTACCACTATAGTACAAAATAAATTAAATTTGCTGCTTGAAAACCACCTCCAATATTGAAGATTTTTTGCTACAAAGTGTCTTAAAACACACACACGTTATTACAAAACCAATATATTTATATATTTTACTCTAATTTCATACTATAATAAATGATTGGTTATTGTTAGGCAAATTAAATTATGAAATTATTAGGCATTAGGCAAAGATAATTTATAATATGATAGTATTACCTAGATCTAAGTCGTTATTTGGTTATTTATCAATTTTTTGGAAAACTTGTCAAATTTAATTTCTCGGGTGAAAGAATAAAGCTTGTCGTTTTCGAGTCACAAAAGTTTTTAGAAGTGAACGGAATAATTAAAAAGCGTACTAGGTATAAGATTCCGGTATCTATACCAACAAGTTCAAATGTGTGGTTTTCAATATTTGAGTAAACATAACACGGTGCATAAATATTTGAACCCAACCACCGTACATAAATTATTAATTATTATTATAATATATCGAGTATACAAATCGTCGATTTACGACAAGAGGAGGTACCATCAAATCACGGGCATTTGTACGACATAACATATATCGTAATATAGTATATAAATAAACACACGCACGCACGATAATAATAATAATACGAAATTCTTAATACAATATTATCGTGTACGTCAATCCGTAAATTCCGAGTGACGCGTATCTCGTGCCGGCAATCGGATTGGTTTTCGCGAAAAACACATTTCGTTCAAAACCGTTTACCGCAAAAGCCGCGGGCAAATGCAACGCGCTGTGCGTGAACTTTAAAACCGAGTGGCGTGGCGGCGGCGGCGGCGACGGCGGCAAAGAAGGTTTTTATGAATGGGCCCGGACAACACAAAAGCGTGACGCGTAGTGTGCGGGGGCGGCGATGGTATTATAGTGGTATTCTCGGAAAACCAATGTATAATATACACATATATACCTATATACACACGTATCTAAATCTATACGTCTATATATGTATATACGTACCGGCGGGAACGCACGACGGACGACGACGGTTTGCGAGCGACTCGCGGTGGCGGATATAATAGATGAGAGGAAAACGAGCGAAAGATATTAATATGTAGAAAAGACGCGGGTTCGGAGCGTACTCCGCGAGGGGTTTAAGCGGACGGGCGCGTACGGCGCGTCGACGGGTGGTGACTCGGGGCGCGGTTATCGGAGGGGTGTACTTTTGCGGGGTCGACGGGACGGGGTGTATGTGTGGGCTCACCTCGGACGGAGAGCAGCGGTACCGTCGAATTGGGGGGAGGAGGTACGGACGACGACGATGATGATGATGACGGGGTCGGGGGCACAATCCATATTGAGGGCGCAAGGGTTGGCGTCCGCGGTACCATGAATGAAATCGGGCCGGTATATAGTGCGCAGCGTGTACGCCCACGCTGCGCGACACATATCCGGGCGCTCTGGCTAAGTACGCAAGTACGATATATATATATACATTATATTATATATATATATATATATATATAAGTGCGATAGCGTGTGCCTCCGCTGAATAAAACGCTGACACACACACAACGGCACCGCAACCGCCGCCGCGTATCGTCACAATGTTATTATTGTTACTCTATAAAAGTGTATCGTCGTGCGCCACACATTTCTCGGTCGGCGGTAGGTGGGTGCGAGAGAAAACGACATGCGCGCATATACAGAGCGAATATATTATTTTTATCCGCGGCAAATAAAGGTCGAAATATCTCTCTTTATACGTATACAATATAATTTTATCTCGATATAGACGCGTACGAAACGTTTTCCGAACAGTTACGACGATTCTCTGCGTAAGCGCACGGCCGCCGTAAGCTCGACCGTAAAATCCGTTTCAATCCGAGATAATACTGCTGCGACCGCGGAATGTAATTCAAAATTTAACAATATTATTCCACCTATATACTGCGGGGCGGGTGTCAAAACTCGTCGTTTTATTCGAACGGAAGACTTAAAATATGCTGTTTATTCGGGTTTTACTGTAGGTACTGCAGGTGTAACTTTTTTCTTTTGTTCTATTAAGGTTTATTTCTCGATTAATATTAATAATTACCTACAGCAATATCACGGGTTCCCAAAATGTATATTATTAAAACTATTAAAAAAAATAAAGAAGCGAATAAAACAACTCGGTACTTTTGTAGAATATGCACACCACAGTAATAATATCTAAACTGTTCAAGAAATTAAAGAAATTCAAATTATTGCCGTTAAAATAACCACACTGTATGAATAATTATGAATCCTTTACCTGACGTTTTATTGTACAGTGGTAAGAATAAAAATATTGAAACAAAAACGTAAACATTAGACATACAAAATATACTTACTTGTATATTAATATATGCCATGTGCTTTTGGGTTTGTAGTTCACGAGGTCGACATGAGTTGGCGGAAAGGCGCTGTGAAATCAATTTGATCAAAATCCGTGCATACTCTACGAATTAATGCACATATACAACAGTTACCTATATAGCACTTAGGGCGGAGAGAAATATAATAAACGCACGAGAAGTGTATACGATACGATTTGTATTTATGCGTTACATTGTATATGAGTAATTTATAGTGTATCCTAATAACAGAACAATACGGTCCAACGATGACGACTCATCTGCACAGCGTTCAATCCCTTTTGATTTCCCGCTAATGTCAATTCCCATGTTTCCCTTTCCATCGTTCGTGATTTTCAAAGAGTATTACGCCCTCGACCGAGAAGCCAGTTTAATGGGACGCGTTATTTGTTTTTAGCCTAACCTCGATTATATTACCACAGAACACGGAATATTTAATAATATTTAACCTTATTATTATTCTCCGTTTATCCATCGCGGATTATCGTTGGAAGAACATAAATTGTATTTAATCGAATTGACTTTTTTTGCAACGAGTATGTACAAATCAAATTATTTTATCGGTTAATTAAACTAATTCACAAAATACATTACCTACCTAATGGAATATAAATCCTATTATTCTCACCTACATCTATATGTATGTCGTTTGTATGTGTTAGATGTTAGTAAATCGCATAATATATTATTGAGGGTTTTAAAAATGTCTCCCGAATGAGGACCCTAATAATCCGTTGTTATCCCTATGACATCAAATGATTTATAGAAACACGTGGATTTTGACTTTATATATTTTTATGAGATTTATCTTCATTCCGCGTGATTAAATTTGTGTTCTGCAAGCAGTAATTTTTAAGCACTTTTAATGCTTTTATAATTCCGTTATTGACAGCTAACATGCTATTTCAATATCATGCTGCTAAGTGGACCTATTTTTGTGTTCACGGAAGGTTAAAACTTCAGATCGTATGTAAACATAACTCCGATCAGTTATTCGCTTGAGTAGATGACGTTTTTGTTATGCTCTTTGTCGAATTATACTTATTAAGAACCTACCACTTGTGCCTGAAAAGCACAATAAAACTCCAACCCTTACAAAAGTATTGACCAAGAACTTAAAATTATGATCAATAGTTACTATATAGTATGGAAAAATGAAGAATATATTATAGTTTTTATAATACGATTATATTATATCATAAAATTTGCATTTAACTCATTTGTTTTTAGAACTAATATAATATAATATAATAATTTAATATAAGCATATAATATTATATTATAGTAATATGTAAAAATTATACTCCATAAGCCTAAAACTTGTTATGGGAAGCTGAAATTATCTTATATGAGCATTATAATATTTATTTGGCATCTATGACAGTATATATGTATTATATTATATTATGCATTATATGTTATCAAATCACAATGTTTACCTTCCCTTTAACTATAATATTATAAATGTTTTCGTAAAATTATAGTATATCCTAACTAGTTCTGTGATTTTTTTCAAAAAAAAAAGTTAACTTAATTTAAGGTTAAAAAATACAAGAAAAATTAAATTATTTATTAATATTAAAATATGAATTAATTTGATATAATATAATATATCAAATTTAATTACTTTCATTCAAATACATAGCCGATATCAAGAGACATAATATTTGTGTACATAAAAAATTATTTTTCTACGTCAACTGCAGGTATTGTGTGGGTATGTTTCATTTAATATACTATTTTACATTAATGTTTAATACAGTACTCCAATAATTCCAAATTGATGATTAATTGGTTTGTGTATCACTTTGATAAAACTGCAATTTCATTATTCGGAAAACTACTTTATCAGCTGTCTATTATATGACGATATTACTGTCTTGTTAATTATTTATGGTAATAATATAATAGTCTAATCTAATTAAATAGAAATAAATTAAATCGAGTTGTAACAAATTTAGGGAGAAAACTCAGAAAAGAATAAAATAAAGTTTACTAAAATGTAATTAGAATAAGACGAAACGAGTATATATATTTTATACATGAGAATTATTAATCTTTCTGCCACATTCCTTGCCCAAAAATAATTTGCTACATAATTGTATTTAATAAAGTTTAAATGCCTAATTTACGGGCATAACTTGCGGATAACGATAATAACAATTAAAAATATAGTGTTCTCCATAGTTTCCTAAAGTCGATAGATGAAAGTCGATGGTATTTTAAATTTTTTTACGTAAATAGTTTATGTTATACATTACGCACGTGTGATTAATACATTTTGATAAAATTATGAAACATTGTACTCGTAATAACAAAATATCTAGACGTCTATCTTTAAACAGTTAAAGAATCAAGAACAATTCAATTGTTGGTTGAATCAATTACTGAAGAATCTTTTTGTTTTTTTTAAACTAAGCAAGTAAGCAACTATGCTAGATAAGAAGATTTAAGA
Source organism: Aphis gossypii (assembly GCF_020184175.1). Taxonomy (NCBI): domain Eukaryota; kingdom Metazoa; phylum Arthropoda; class Insecta; order Hemiptera; family Aphididae; genus Aphis; species Aphis gossypii. The sequence goes on from NC_065531.1 coordinate 28,004,557, forward strand.
ATCAAACTTTACATAATACTTATTTTGTAATACAATCTGTAAAATAGTTCAACTGTTTTCAATATTAAAAGAATATAGTATAGTGAATTTAATATCGTGTTAGATATCCACAAAACTATAACTTATCAAACGCATTAAAATATAGTCAATATATAATCTATTTATTAAATTGTATATGCCATACAGTTTTTGTCATTATTTAGTATCAAAACTCTAAAACTTTTTATTATTATTATTATTTATGATTCTATATACGCCCTTTTGTATGGGTGCTTAAATTCAAACCGTTATTATTTTTACAATATAATCGGAATTTCTTTATAACCATGAATATACACCACCTGACACGTATATAATATTTCATTTAAAACCCTTAAGTAAGAGATAAAATATTAAATTACTATTTTTATTTCAGATATTACTTGTTAAAATTAATACATTTTTCATTTAATTAATAACAAAAATAAGTATAATATTTTAGTTATATTATATGTGATATGATATTTTTAATCATTTATGATGATTATTAATAATATTTTTGTTTTACCATAGATAACCATAAGTTTTACATAGCAAACTTGATTTGTTTTTCAATCCATTAAAAGTATTGATTGTACAGGTTCTCACTACTATGGAACCAATGCATTAAGTCTCTAGGGAATAATTTAATGGATTTTGAATATCATACAAACGTCATAACCCGTACGTGTTTTTTATACACTATATTACAATAAAAATTATATTTTTATAATCAAACATAATATTGTATAAATAATAAATATCTTATAGAAAAAATTAATTACAAATGTATTATTAACTAATATACAGTGTGATTTACCAAGTATGCTCATCTCCGTTGTATTCTTCAATAATGCAGTTTTTTAAAATTTGATTTTTAGAATTTATAAAAATATTTAAAAGAAATGTTTTCAACTTTTGATATTTTTTGTATAGTTTTTTAAAAATTTAAAAATTTAAATTTGATTTTAAAATCATTATTAAATAAAAAAAAAATGAAGATAACTGTACTTGGTAAATTATCCTGTACACTAATAAAATTTTCATATAATATAATACCTATATATACAAATTAAAAGCCCGTGGATTCATTCTTCTATGTAGACATATAGTAGGTTTCGAGTGCACTTTGTCATTAAGTAGAACACTGTAATGCAGTATTTGTAACATTCATTTAAAAAATAAATGCATTCACATCTACAATTCATAATGTTTACAGTGAGTGTACTCACAAATTCATTCATTTAAAAATGAATGCATTTAATTGAATACATTTATTTTAAATATTGTTTTAAGTAACGTGTTAAATTTGAATTCAATGATACATCCATAAAATCTACCATTTTAAGCTGAGACAGTATATCAGCATATATTTCTAAGGACAGTTTATAATATAGTTTTTACTTATATTACTATTAATAATTTATTTTTCTGTTATTAATAAATGGAAAATTTTTTTTTTCATAAACTAATATTCCTTAAAAATAATATGATAATTTTATAATAATAAAATATTTGTAGTAATATTTATATTATTTATATTTATTTTTACATCATATATTCTTGTTAATTCTGATGTAACGATGTCATAACGATATGAATATAAACTCGTGGTATTTAAGTTTCTTGGGTTAATAAAATTCTATCTATTAACTTTGGTAAAAAAAATTAAAAGTTAAATATTTGAAATGTCGGTTAAATAGTTCAAAAAGTCTCAAAATGTTTTTAAAATTACGTCTAGCGAAGGTAATATAAATATTTGTTGAAAATTTCAAGTATCTATTGTTATTACTTTTTGAATTAATGCAAAATCGATTTTATTACAAATTGTTGCTGAGTAAATATTTTCGTTTTCCATTTTTCTTTCTTTCTTTTTTTTTTTATTAAATTTAAAAATTAAATTTTGTTCTAAGAAAAAACTCTCAATATTGAAGATTGTATCATTTTTACTACTTTAAAATGGAATATTTATGACAAAAACACACACAAAAAAAATTATTAAGACATTAAAAAAACACATATATTACTGTAAAACCAATAAATACACCATTCTACATAAAATCTAAAATCATGTATGTATTAATATGCATTTAATTAACTTGTGTCAGTTTTTCTTTAGAAAATCATATATTAATGTAAAAAAATTTTCACAGAGTAAACGTAATTTAATTTTGAATACTTTCAAACATTTCGAAATTATAAGACTGACATTATGTTTAAAGAATATTAATATTTTTTACTTTTAGGTAATACAATTCGTCAAGTTTATAATAAGATAATTGACATGTAATATAGCTTGTTGTTACACGAAAGCTATTTTATATCCTTTGAAATTTGTTTTTATATTAGGTACCAACATTAACTTGGCTCGTTTATGGTCGTTTTGCTGACGTCATATTTGGCAGTGAAGTATATTGATCGCGTTTACTCCAGGTAAGATTTTTAGGTGCAATGTTCTAATAAAGACATAAATGTATATTAATATATTACAATTTATGAATAAAGCAATATTGTATTTACATGTAGTGCATTGATAAATAGATACTTAGTTATAACTTACAGAATGTCAGTTGACAATTTCATGGGATTAAAGTGTAAGTAAAGATAGGTAGCTAAAAAGGGAATAAAATACTTAGTTCGGTTATATTTATAGTATGTAAGACCACAGGTAGAAAAAATGCTACAGGTGAGTGCTGAATGAAAATAGTAAACTATTAAAGTAAATTTAGATTTGTTTATTTCCTTGCATTTCTTATTATATCCATTTGTGGGCAAGTATAAATATTTTCATAGTCCAATAATAGCCGTATTCATGTGACCCTTAACAATTTTAATAATTTACAAAACTTTTGTTTTATTGTTATTGATGGTTTACATGCATTAAAAGTTTACCCTTCAGTATAACGATGTCATATAAAAGCAACATAATATACTGTCGTTCGAAAAAAATAAATATTAGTACAATAAAACAGATTGTAATATTTTTGTTTAAATTATTAAAGTACATTATTTTATTTTGGTGTAATGTAAAGATATAATTATTAAAGTTTTAATTTTAAAAATTGTTTTCGTTTTATTTATAAACATTAATTTAATTTAATTTAATTTTTTTTTTTTTGTTATTGGTTTTGTATTTATAAAAACATTATAATAGGTTAATTGTTTACAATATCACTATATTATTATTATTATTATTATTATTATATGATATAATATAAAAAAGAAAATAATAATGATATATTATATAATATACTAGAATATTATGATTATATTATTATCATTATGCAATTTTTTTTTTTATTGATCAAGCGATGTAGGTATTTTATTTAGCAATAATAAAAATTATAAAATAATTAAAATATAAAATTAATAGAATATTTTAAGATACACTACTATGTTTTTTATACTCAATACGTATTATCTGTTATAATACCTGAATAAATTAATAAGAATAATAAATTGTTAAAAATAAGTTCATCATTTTATTTGTGTTTAATTTTTATTATAATTTTAACTAAATCAAAAAAACTACAATATAGATATTTATTTATAACTAAAATTAATTTACCAACGAAGTAATTTAGAAAGTCACAATAAAAAAATATCTTAGAAAAATTTATTTAAATACATTATTTAAAATATTAGCTCACAAAACATGTAGATGATCTTCATTTTAAAAATTCTAAAAAAAAGTACTTTAATATATAATAAAGCAAATGTTTTAAACTTAAAAATTGATTTTTTTTTTTTTTTTGAAATGATATTAAAGTTTATCAATGTCAGAAATAAGTACATTTATTTTTAAAACCGTGTATAAATCATTAAGTTTTTAAAACTGTTTTTTCCTTTGACCTCCAAATTAATATTAAAAAAAAATAAAGACGATATTTTGTTTTTATTGATTTAATACAAAGTTGGGACTCATAAGCACGCGATATAATTCAGTAAATATTTTGTTCAACAACCAATTTTTATTATTAGTAATCAATAAATACAATAAAATTTATTCTTTTAGTATTGTTAAAATGCAGATTGTAATTTTTAAATTAATTTAAATCTACTTTAATACAAAAAATAAACTTCAAATCAATACAATTATCTATCACAATAAAATAAATTATTATGTACCTCAATAATACGTGATAATGGTATTATAAATTGTTAACATTGAATCAATAAAGTAAAGAAAAATAATAATGAATTATTAAATCAAATTAACTGCTTAAAAAAATTTTTAAAATATATTTCAGTTCAATATTAAGCAAAACTTAGAAAAAGCAAACATGTTTTCTGATACAATAAATAATAACAGTGCTATATTGTGTTTTTAGTTTTATTCCCATGGTTTTATTTGAAAGTTTAGTACCTATCTATCTCAAATTTTATTTTTATGAAATATACTTACCATATAAACAGTCAGCGGTATCACTGTTTCATACAATTGTACGGTACGTCGTACATCTTGTCTAAGCCTATTTACAGCGTATTAACTGCTTTATATAATGTAAAAACAGTTATATAGTAATATTAATAATGTATATTATTTTTTTTTGGTTAAAATATGTTCACCCTACCGATGATATTACAAAGTAATATAAAATAATAAAATATTCTTAGAAATATAAGTATAAACAATTTTTTATTTTTACAATCTGATTTAATAAATAAATAAATTTTATATACTATAGACACAAAAAAATGAACTTCAGAATTCTGATTACAATAAATTTGCTATAAACTTGATATATTGTTTCCGTGTTGGTGTTAATGTGGTCAACACTCCGATTTACAGTTTTTTACGGATTATCTTGTTAGCAACGTTTTTATTGGTGTTAAAAACCTTAATTTTTCTATTAATCTAAAAAAGGTAAAATATAGTTTTCTGTAAACAAACAACTGCCTGTGCACCAGTTTTTAAATAATTCTAAAAGATTCTAAAAGCTATTAGGACTTCGTGAACATGAAAACAATATTTTATGCATTTGACATATCGTTTTAGGCTTCTCTGAAAAGAGCAATTTTATGTAAGCAGTTGATATTGGAGAATTTCCCAGTGAAAGAGTGACAGGTGTCCTGTTAGCTTTGCAAAATTGTTTTAATATTTCCGAACGATTTTTGCATCGCAATTAGTCAAAAAAAAGCAAATATTCTTTACTGTAAACCGGCAGTTGTTTGTTGGAAGACAAAACGTGTCTTTTTACTTTTTAATATTACTAGAAAAATAGTAGTCATCCTTAAGTTCTTATCCAGCAGCTTCGTCAAAATAACTGTAATTTTTATGGAAAAAAATATTATTATATTTTATTTATCGATTTGATTATTATATTTCGGCAATGACTATAATGGTTTATAGTTTTTGTCCTAGAGTTAATATTTTATTTTTATAATAGTCTTTCTAATAACATATAACTTTAAAATGTCAAGGGCAAATAACATTTATAACGAAGAATTTGATGAGAACTTAACTAATTTATACCCACGTATAAAGCTACAGATTTTAGGTTTGTATTTAGCTGAGATATATTACCCGTATTTTTAATATAACTTTTATAAGGTTAATGCCACCACTGTAACTTTAATTTTAATGTTATTTTGTTTTTATAAAAATACAAAGACTCAAAGGTTTTTTTTAGTTTTTAATAGACAATTTATTTTTTCTAAAATATTTTGATTGCACTAAAATGGTTAAAGTGGTTAAACCATGGTGGCTATTTCGATTAAATATTTAAATGTTATTTTTTTTTTAATAAAATAAAATAATACTTATAATATAGTTGTTAGGAATTTATTGTTATAAACAATATTGCATTTAGGTAGCTAATTTCACAAAAGACCCACCATCGAATGTTCTACCTCTGATATCACAACCTACGCATAATATGTTTATGAATTGAAGTATAATACGTATAATACTTATATGTTGTAGCAAACTCACTGAATGTACAGATATGTAAATATCTGCCGTAACAATCTTATCCATCGGCGACAGCGTACTGTTCGTTATTTACTAAAGGTGACCCGACTAGACATAGTATTTAGTGTCAATGACCGTGGTCGTACAATCATGGTGATGGTCAGTCCCAGCGTTAACTTCGTCTGGATAAGGCTCGGTGATTTTGGTCTAGGGTCTGCAGTGTTATTTATGCATGCCGACGATCGCTGAGGTAGAATTAAAAAGTTCTGGACCTTTGTCGATACGTTCGCGGCCTTCATAACGATTTCATACTGCCATAAACCAATTTACATATAAAAAAAAAATAAATAAATAAATTTTACAAAAATAATTAAAAATAGGTAGTTAATATTAAGAATTTTAATAAATTGTTAGTCAATTGACGATAACACATTTTTAAAAATAAATCCTATTGATCAGTTTTATTTAAATGTATTGGTAAATGCTATTATTGATTATTTTATTTTTGTCTTATATTTTTATTCATCTCATGGTTTCTATTATGGCCATTAGTTGATTTATGTTATTTACAAGTATACACATTAATAACAATACATTTAGAATAAAACAATAGGTATGATGTATTTTTTTTTTTTTTAAACTGATTTTAAGTTTTTGAATGCTAATTATTGTATATTATACCTTTTTTTTTAAATGTAAGTTTATAAGTTTTAATACATGAATGTTTTATGTGATATGTTAAAAAATTAATTCCATTAAGTGAAAAAAATTATCAATAAAAATGTATTCATAGTTAGTTTCATTTTATATATAACCGATCTTTAATCATACTACAAGTATATATAATATATATAAATATATAACTATACATAATTCATTACGTATTTATTTGAAATCGAAAATAATAAACTTTCAGATCGCTGTTTGTTATTATCAAAGTTTTGATTAAAAAAAATATATGTTATAATAAATAACGTAAGTTTACATCTCTTCCAAAATAAGTAAGTGATATAGTATGTAGAATATAATGGTTTTTGTGAAAGTTGAAATATTAAGAGAGATTATCTTTTCGAGGGTTTTGGTTGTCTGTACCAAATAATAAAATCAATGAATGTTAATCTACAGAAAACACTCTTTTACATAATTTAATATTATTTCTAACTAGGTATTAAAATGTCATTATATCATATATACAAAATTTTCACCATTCAGTCCCTCCTTTTTCTGTTCATCTTTCTCGTAACCACGTTTAATAATATTAAAACTACAAAAGATAAATTTTACCATAAAATTATTATCATGCATCGGAAACAATCACTTATAGGCTTATTTTATTTAATTTTTTCGTTATAATTTCCATAAGTGTTCATTAAACTTATATTTATTATTATTGCAAAAATTGTAATTATGTTATATTTTTAAAATTAACTATACCAAATTATTATAGAGCTTAATTTTATACTAAAAATTATCAATTTAAAAATTACTATAGTAATATACTAATGTTCATTGGTTTTAATTATTTTTAAGATTTTTCCAAAACCTAAAATTTAACTTTATGAATAATCAATAGCATCATTTCTCCGCTCAGAATTAAAGCTGACTATAATAGAAAACAATATTTTGTCATTAAATTATTATAGAAAATTGCTTTTTTTTTTATTGCTGCCTGAGATACAATTATTATGATAACAAAATATATTATGTTAAAAAACCTAATAATTCTAACGTATATCAGTATATGATAATATATATTAGAAAAATGGCTATCAAAGCTAGTCACTGATGAAACATAATATGTTCTTTGTAAAATGCTTAAATATGACTCTGTAAAACATGCTACGTTCAAGCCGACCTAATATATGATAAATGTTTGATACTATAATTTTGATTACACGGCGATATAGATAGGCAAATTGGGTACATCTGTGTCGTAGGTTCATCAGGATTTTATTATGATATTATTTCAATTCATCAATGTAAGTAATACTATTATAATGTTCCTTAGAGAATAAAAATGAAATTAGTACATATCATAGGATACTATAATGCTATAATTTCATATTATATCTGTATAACCACGTAATTCAATCTTAGATTTATACTATTATAATATATTCCTAGGAGAATAAAAATTAAATTAGTAAATATCATTTTTGGAATGATACTATAATTTCATAATACGAGTACATAGTTATCTGTACCATCATGGAATTCAATTTTATATCATTCATATTATAGGAAATGATTTCTGTTTTTTTTTTTTTTTGGTTTGTATCAATATTTATTCAACATTTTAGTCTATCTACTTTAAAAGAAATAAATAATTTCTTTATAATTTATAAAATAACTTAATTTTTAAGTTTACACTAATTAATATTATTTACAGTTAATATTGTAATATAAAATAGGATGTGCTTCCCACTTGTAGAATACTTCACACCAATGTTAAGTGTCCCAAAAATTAAAAGAGCTACTGGTTAAAGTTTTAAACATTAAGCTTTCGGCTATAAATAACCTCCCACGCATCTAAAAATGTCAATGAATTTAAATTTATAGTATATATATATACATAATGCCATTCGAAGTTTTGTAAAATACAATTTGAATGTTCCCAAATAAATACTTAAATCACAACATAATATATCTTAACGCAATTAATTAATATTTATAATAAAATAATCAACCAATTTATAAATGGTAAATAAAATGTTCATGATAACCATCTTTATTGGTTTGATAGCGTAATTGTTTTCTTTGACATCAAATAAAGTTTGAAAATTGTATAAAATGTTAGTTCAATAAAAGTAAACTGCTAGAATAGAGAACTAGTAAGTGTTATGACAAAAATTTCAAAATATGAATTGTTTTAAATCTGTTACAAATTTGCAAAATACTTAAAAAGTATTACTACAAAAATATTAAGCTTCATACTAAAATAACAATTTAAAAATTTGTTCTAATGTTTTACATTAATGTACGTTTTAATAAGTACTACTAAGAATTCTAATTAGTTAATTTATTTCTCATATAAAATACACACACATATAGACAAAAACAAACACTCAAATAATATTTAATCAAAACTATATCTTTGGACAGAGTATATAAACATTCAGACATACGATACAGTTACTTTTGGAATCAAATAAATTACTATAAAAGGAGAATCATCAGTAAGTTTTATCTTACATTAAGACTGAGATGAATATAAATAATAATGGTACAATATTATTTTTTAGAATTTTAAAGTATGTTAGGTTTTGATCTTAGTGGTGCTACAAAAAACTTTTTAAAATTTTCAGCTGGTTGAAAAAATATTTAAAAAAAAAAAACATCATAAATATTTAATGATGTTTTTTTCACTAATTTTTATGATGGGTGTAAAACAAATAGCTGAGAAGCTTGTGTTAAAACATAATCAACTGAATTCAATTGGTAGATATACTCCGATCCACGATAAAATTAAGCCGTTTCGTGCATGTAGACTAACGCCCACGGCTGATGTTGACTGATTTCAACGTTGTCAGAATATCAAATGGGTGGGGAATGCGTCAATTCGAACGTGTTTTAGTCAAAACACGGTTCAATTCTCTCAATGGTTATTAATACAGAAAGTATCGAACTAATAATGTACATCTAATAACTTGAGCAGTTTTAAATGAAAAACAGAAAAAAAAATGCAAATGAAGATAAAAACCGACTTGTAAGAGAATTTTAAGTGTTGCTGTTCATTAATGTAAATAATATGACTAAGCAAAACTTAAAGTATAAATAAAAAAATATAATATTGCAAAAAAACGCTTACGTGATGCAGCATATTCTTTTATTTAACATTTTCCGGAAAAATTATACTTTTAAAAGATTAGAGATTAGATTTAGTGACCAAAATTAAAGTTTACTCGTCTGTAAAAACAACATTAAATTGTATACGACGTAAATTGGTTGAAAATTCATTGGATCCTAAATTACTTAAACTAAGGGAAAATATTATTATACTTAGTGATTCTGAATTTGTATTATTTAGTTAAGAAAAATATAATAGAATTATAGGTTTATATTCAATTAAAGGTAGACAAATTGCTTCTGATGGAAAAACTTGTTTTGTGGATGGCACTTTTAAAAGATGTAGTAGGTAAACAATTATATTAAGTTTATATTATTCATATTGATATATTGGGTCCATAAACTATGAAATTGATGTAATTTTTATGGTTTATATTTTATTTCCAAATAAAACAAAAATAGTTTATGAAAGTTCATTTTCTATGATTAAAACACACATTCTAAATTTTAAATTTCGAATCATTAACATAAGATTTTAAAATCGTAACTTTTCAATCAAACAAATATTTCTTAATATTGAATTATAATATAGTTAACATTTTAATTTTAATCAGTCGCTTTGGAGAAAACTTCAAAGTATAGGTTTAGCAAGTAATTATAAAGATTATGCAGGTATTCGATTACACGTTAGAATGTGTTCTGCCTTAGCTCATATTCCAATTGATAACATAGCAGTCATAGCTGATGAAGGTTGAATTATCATAATTAGTGTATTGCTCATCAAGTGTATTATCTGATAATGATAAACTTACAAGATATTTTATTGAAAAGTGATTAAAAATCCAATTATTTTAAGAGGAGTATGGGATTATCATAAAATAGAGCACAGAACAAATAATATTATTGTGGAATAGAGTAAATTAATTAAAATGTTAAATAAAATAAACCACAACCAGATTTTATTGATATGTATCACTGTTTTAATATAAAGACTAAGAATTCTGATATTTTATATGAACTCAGTTACTTAAATATGAAAGAAAAATGAGAGAAAAGGGTGTAAAATTAGACCAATTAAAAGAATTAATAAAAACATTAGTCGCATATGAATTAGAAAAAAAGATTTTAAAAAGCCAATATTCTAAAGCACCAAATACGTTAGGACGTTAAGTTATTATCTATTTAACTATTTATAATAAAATAAAATATATACAACTTAATATAGTGTATTTAATAAATTTGTTGAAATATCATCGAATTATATATTATATATTATTATCAAACAAATTATATACCTATATTTATAATGATAATGAAAATATTAAGCTTTTGAACTTTCCAATAAAAAATACTGCTAGTATTAGGCCAGGAAAATTGTTAAGGAATTTTTAAATGTATAGCATAGTTTAGTATAAAAATATATAATATTGTGCTTTAAGTTTAATACACAGGTAGATAAAAATAAGTTGACTGCAACTGTCATAAAAAAAGGACTAACCGTAAATGTCATGGAACCAACACGTATGTAAAATGTCCGTTTCGTTATCGTGGTTTTTAATTATGTAGTAATTAGTTACTGTAATTTATTTTGTAAAAAGCGGCTTCATTTTCAACATGGATTATAAAACTTCTCCGCAAACCACCAAACTAATCTAACCTAACCTACCCGTTTGGCCACAACCATCTTCATCTGATTCGACTATTCATATGGGGAAACATTTTTTATTTGTTTTGCTGTCTTGGCGGCCAAAATGAACAACACAATAGAACTCGACACTTTCTACAATCTTCCCAACATAATCGACAAAACTATTGTTTCCCTTTTATATAAAAACACTTTGCCCTAGACATTGAAAATTGTTCTACTTTCAAAACACATTAGTAGAACTCTCCAAAACTAACGGATTCACCTGTAAGAGTCGTCTTCTTTTTTGTTTGTCCACCCTTATGAACGTCTGAATTTTAATGCGATCACACCATACTTAATGATCACCAATACTTGTTTTCATACCACTTATATATCGACTTAACAAGGTTATTATTAGGAATTTACACCACTCAACTCAGATATTTTTGTCTAATGAAAACTTGGAATTAGGTCACTCCGCTAAAAGAGTTGATAACGTAACCAAAAATGTACATTCACTTTCGCAGTTTTTCGTGAATCATGAATTTAATACTAATAATAAAAAAATTCTCCATCTGTGCTCCAAAATTAAAATTGAAGTTCCAAATACGATCTCAGTATAGAAACTGTCAGGTCTACGGACACACCGCTAACTATTACTATCATTCTTTGCGTTATGTTACGTAAATGTGGGGAGATAATTCCTCAGACATTCAATTTAGTCATCAAAGACAAAAATATCCCAGTCGAGTGCGCCCTTTGCACTGTTGGTCATACCTTCATCTATAAATGATGTTCAAAATATAAGTACTTCTCAATCGTTGCATAACAACTTTTTTAAATTACTAAAATTTGTGTTCTTTACTCACGTCTTCTCTTCTCAAATCACCATCTCACATTTCCATAGCTTCTTATTCTCCAGTCACTGACTAATAAAACCCTTAATATCATATTACTTATAATAGCTCCATTATTGATAAACCGTTTTCAAAATTTATCTCAGAACTTTCTATATTAATAAATTTTCTCATTTCCCTCCGTACAGCTTATTAGTTATTCTATAATTTAAATTTATCTTTGGATTTTTGATTTAATTAATACAATATCTTTATTAACAGATTATTTTATCTATTACTTGTACATTTTAATAGGTCTCCGATCTATATTTATCTAAAGTACTTATTTTATTTCTAAATCGATTTTATTATATTTTACTAATATAGTATATATTGTATATTCTATTTAATTCTATTTGTGTTTTAGATATAATAATTGAAAATTGTTGAAAGCTAAATAAAAAAGAAAAACAACTCATGAATTACGAGTATACTCATATGTATTATTTGTTGTTTTTCTCTGTTATTTACACCTTTTATTTATTTCTAGAATTTAGATTTATTATAATATCCCTTTTAATTTAAACGTATTACAATTATTTTATTGAATTTTCTACAACCGATTCATTTTAATTTAGCACATAGATACATCATAAGTATGTATATTTGTAGTTTTGTTAATATTATAATAAAAATAAAATAAAATAAAATGTCTAGGTATATGTATACCTACTATATTTTTGTATTTTATTCTCAATACGAAATTGTGTAATATTATGGGTGTATTATTGTAAAACAAAGTTTTTTTATTAAATTCAATAGTTAAAGCCATATTTTTTTTTTTAAATAGACTAACTTTGACAATCAATTAATTAACTAATAAGTTATTAATAACAACTTATTTAAATAGAATTGAGTTTTTAAAAATATAATACATATATCATTGCTTGATAACTATAACCATTGATTATAAATCAATGCTATAACTTATATACAATAATATAATATTAATTAAATAACAAATATAATAATCTTGTATAATATATATTGTAAATAATATATAATATACCTATTTATCAGTTGATTTCATATTTTCATGAGACAACACTAACTACCATCTACGTCCTACGTATTGCCATTCCAAATGTGTGATATAGGTACTTAAATTAATTTTTTTAAGGTCATTCCATTTTAATTATTGTAATGTACACGTAAGTAAATTATTTTATGATTAATTAACGAACTAATTTTTAATACTTAATTAAAAAAAAAAAAATGCTTGTAAAGATTTTATTAAAATTATATTACAGAAATTGTTTTATTTATGTGAAACATAAAAATGAATAATAAAATAAATATATATTATATAATAAAATTTAATAATTTTACCTGTCCATTAAATTTTAGTTTATGTTTACTTGTTAATGTGATAATTTTAATTTTAAATTTAATTATTACTCACTGCTTATAATACAATGCCACAGGTTGATTATAATTGTTTTAATATTATATATTTCTTAAATTAATTGTTTAACACTTAACTACACAAAATATAACAATTTTTATTTCATAATGTTTAAGAGAATAATTATGATATTTTAATTTATATATTAGCGTTTATATTATCATTATTCATTATGCATTGCCAATTTTTAGGAGGTATCTAAAATTAATTAAAGTTTGTATTCAACACAAAATATATTTTTATGTATAAAAAATATTTATTTATTTAATATATCGATTGTACTCGTAAATAAACTTTATAAATGATAAAAAAAAAAACAATAATAAATCAATCTGATATAAAAGCAAGTTTAAGCACTACAACTTAATATAATAAGCAGTCACTATACGTTGCACAAGTAAAATTAAATAATAAATACCTGAGATTACGAATACATTAGAATACGTACAAGTATTTATATAACAATATGAATTAATATCCATAAGCGTCTTTTTTGATCATAAATATTTCGGGTTCAGCGACTATAAATATGTATTTTTCAAGCTTTAAGTTACTTAAAATGTGTTTATTATTTAATCCTATTCAATTACATCACCTTGTACAACTTAGGTGTGCATCTATACACCGTACCTTTAAAATCTATTTTCCATCATTTTTATTCCTGTCTACTTCAGTCGAATTGAAACTAAATCATGTCGGCACTCTTGTATTGGATATAAATCGATTAAAAACTCAAAAGAAATAATATTATTTTAAATTTATTGCATCACAATATTATGACTGATATTGTTTTAGGATTTACTTCAAATAATTAAAAAAAAAAAAAAATTAAATTAATATATTATTTACAAGTCTTTCAGTTTCCTTCCCCTTATTTCCATTTATCCGAACGTCAAAAAAAAAACTCTGTCCTCTGCTAATCAACATCTCGCAAATCTGGCTTTGCACAGTCACAACGACCTTCGGCCCTGAAGGCTCTTCAAAGAGCACTCCGAACGACCGACAGAAACCGACGTCTTTCCTGTCGTCGTCGCACCGTTTCATCGTCAAAGCCAAAGATAAACGCTACCTCTATATTTTCATCGTAGTATGAAGGCTCTTCTGCCGTCTCTGCTGCCTCTGTATCAACAGTGTCACCTGCACGTTCCGCCTCAACGCTTGACGTTGGTGGCCCGACGACCGGTGCATCGGTATCGGTTTCCACGGCTAAGACCTCCGTTGTTATGGGTTCCGTGAAAAGCGCCGGCGTTATTGTTTGTTGTTCTTCAAAAACGAATAGGTAAGTATAAATACTTGAAATTTTCACAAAATGTTTATATAATCATTTTATATTCATTGTATAGATTTCAAAATATTTTGACTCTTTTTAAGCTATTATAGGAATATACGATTTTTTCTCTTTAAACA
This sequence comes from Aphis gossypii, assembly GCF_020184175.1. Taxonomy (NCBI): domain Eukaryota; kingdom Metazoa; phylum Arthropoda; class Insecta; order Hemiptera; family Aphididae; genus Aphis; species Aphis gossypii. The sequence continues at coordinate 28,019,610 of NC_065531.1, forward strand.
TTAATACAAAAATAATTCGTTGGGTAAAATCCTTTCATAATTAAATTTTCAATTATTTTCAATTTGATCCAAGATCCCATACATATGTTATTCTTTTATCCATATGAAAAATTAAAATTACATAGGTACAATTGCATACATTATTAGTTAGAATCTTGATGAAATTCTTCAAAGTCTCAATAAAAAAGGTAAACTTTTTTGTAGTTAGAAATGTATAAAAAATTTTCTTTAAAATAAATTTCGAAAATGTAATAAAAGGTTTTTTTAGCAAGTAATTTATACCGGAACCAAAATATTAAAAAAAATTATTAAGTCAATTACGAAATTACTTCGTCAGGTTAAAAAAAAATAATAATAATAAGATAATTTTAAGCATTCTTATTATTTAAGCAAAACCATGATTATTATATTAAAAACTTATCATAACTTGAGTAAATAGCAATGTGTCATATCTTATTAACGTGGTTATTATAAGATTTGGTTTATTCGAAGGTTTATAATTTTATATAAATACTATATACTGATTTATTACAGTTCCGTCAATAAATAGGTACATACATTTTATGTATGTGCTAACCGTATCATTTAGTAATTTTTTCTATAACATATAATTAATTATTGGGTATAGGAGTACTAAAAAAAAAAACATCACCGTAAAAAATAAATTATATATGCATGTCATAAAAACTTTATGTTTCTGAGTATTTTTTAGTATTTAGAGTCAATTAAAATGTGTTTATTGAAATACTGTCTGATGATTTTAAAAGCTACTGTTTTTAAATTTTGCATAAATAAACAGGGATAATCAATGACTCACCTAAGATGACGATTTAAAAAAAATACCTAACTTCTCAAATCTAACATAATCTATGTAGTTTTTAAAAAGTCAATTAATGAAAGGATAAATATTAATGGCGTAATATTACATAAGTATTTTTTGTGGTAATTTCAATAGTGAATACTAAGTATTATCTTAATAAAAAAAAAATCAATTTTTTTAGCGTCTTTTGAAATAGTTTAGTTTACTAACAAAAAGTAAAAGTTTTAAAACCTCAATAAACTAATTTCATCAAAAGAAGAATACAAATAATTTAAAATGATAAAGTCTTAAAATTAATATAATTAACGAAAATCAAATGGTTTATATTATTTGTAACCATTGTATTAAAGTAATTAATATTCCATTATTTATAGCTTATTCTAAGAAAAAACGTGCTACTTGATATTTTCACCACTGCACGGAATGTTATTAAATTACATACACACACTCACACACACACACACACATATAAATATGTTTCAAATTATTATAAAAAAATAAAAGTTTCAACAAGGTTACTATATTAATGTAATTATATAACCATCATCGGTTACTAGAGGTGACCTTACAAAAATTCCGATTAAAAAATAATTACAATAGTGGTCTTACGCAAAAAAGTTATATTCAACCCCAAAACATATATATGCTAATATATTAGCTAGTAGTTTCACAATAACGAATAGGTAACTTGAATGTTGTAGGATGACACATTTTATGTTTTTAATTTAAAGTTCAGAATTTCCTCCTAGGGTTTATTGAAATATTACATTTTTTACAGAAAACACAGTTAAAATCTTGAAATGTTTCAGTTTATTTTCTGCAATAATCAAAGATATTATACTGTGTATCAGTTTAGTTGTTTAGACAAAAAATTTGGAATGACCTAACATAATTAATTGACTCGAAAATTGGGGATAAGATTGTTTGCTGAACACTATCATTTCCCTCGCTCTTATAATAAACTCAAGCTAACTCTTTTAATTCATTTGGCGTGACCACAACTTCCAGTTGTCAAATCAAATTTCTCACCAAATTGGTATACACTATGCTTATGGTTCGGTATTATTATGATTAGAAGACTTATCATATTTATAGCAAATTCGTAATATAATATTACATTATTAAATTGTATTATCTACTCTGGTTGTTTTTATTATTAAATTTAAATTAAAAATCCAATATTGTTAATTAATTGCTAATTAATCATTAAACTTACTGACATTGAGAATCGCTAAACACGTTCAAGATGACCATCCACCATTCGATCATATCGTTTACGTTATACACGCTGAAAGTAAACAACATATTTTCTGTTATAACTGGCTGTCTTAAGAAACAGCCTTCGTTTTTTGTGTTTTTCACCTCTTCCTCATCCAGTTCTCGATCACACCAATTTCGCAATTTAATTTATCGTTTTCGCGCTTATAAAAGTAGCATAATATGTGATATGAACCCATGTCCTATACTACTGGACATTTTTATGAAACTCCTAGGGAAAATCTTGACTTTTAATTAATGATTTTTGTTTCGTTATTTTCAAATTGTCGTTTTTTTAGAGACAAAATATCCGTCTAAATCCTTAACGAAACGAGTGTTAATCACCTCAAGTCCATCTACGTTTAATGATGCTCATCGTTTTTCGTCATTTGCAAACTAGTGTATCCAGGCAGGATGCATAAAGTATTATGTCTTTCTTGTCAGTAGGTTGCTTGTAGAAATAATTGTAGTTTCATAAGACTTTACAGTTGTTATTTAGAAAAACTAGAATTAGTAAAATAATAACACATTAAATATGGATAGATTTAAAAATCCCAGAAGAACCTAATAATAAAATAACTGTTTAACAGTGCTGTACGTCGACTTGATATTATACATATGCAGTACACTACTATAACTGTAGGTTATTGAAGTATTACCGTTCGTTGTTTATAAACCGTCGATATACATATTACATATATTTGCCTTGTCGGTGTAGTGTAACCTTAACGCATAAGTGTGTCGTTTGGTTTGCAGCACAGCTGACTGGAACGTTATTGATATTCTGGTTAACATTAAAATATGTTTGCATATAATTATAGCACTATTGTATTTAATAATCATACAACTGTGTCTCAATTAATAAAATAAATTTGTAATGATTATATTATGTGTGTGTAATGAGTAAAATTTAATACACTAAAGTATTATAAACTCATAACTTAATATAATAAAATATTTCACTATGACATATTAATCGTACTTTTAATATTCAATACATTTTTTTTTATTGTATATAATATGTCCAATTAATAAGACGTTATCAACTATAAAAAAAAAAAAAAAATAGTAAAACATCTAAAAAGCAGATACCTACTTACTGAATTTTTGTTCACTATCTCGCTATTCAGAGGGGTTAAATTTTTGAAATTCATAAAAAGCAAATATGTAAAATGAAAAATTATAAACTTAAGGTTAAATTAAATTATAATATTATTATTTTATGTTTTAATGTTATGATAATTTTAAAATTTTGTATAGGTACATAAATAATAAATAAGATTCATTTTGGTGCGAAAAAGCTCTGTTTATGGACTTGTTTGTTGTTGTTAAACTAGTGTAAGCACAGTTTCAGTCCTCGTTTTGTCATTACTTTTAAATTAAAATAGGTGTCCGTTATTCGGAGTGTCCATTTTTTCGAAGTTTTCCTATTGAAAAGTAATAAAAAATTTCCCTGTTTCCATAAAATAACGCCCACTATTAGGAGGTATCCGTTAGGAAAGGTTTCTCTGTATTAAAATTGTTATGCTCACGAATAGGATTATAACTAGAAAATTGACACATAATATTATTTGATCTAAAGTCTAAGAAGTCCTGAACCTTTGAACAGGTATCAACACAATTATGTATTATACTTAGTTATATATTATAACCACAATAGCATAGACCACATAACAATAATAAATAGTGTACACGCATAAATCGTGTACAGTAAACATACTTGTGTGTATATATCACTTAAAACTATATAGACTTCACGACTCGAGTTATTATTATTAGTATTATCTAATACTAAGCATGTTTCTATACACGTTTGTGATATTTATGTATTGTATGCATGTGAATTATTACGCCAAAGGCAAACCAATGGTGATAACTGATAATATATAACTCTGCGTACAGCTATTAATTTACATTCGTCCCTTCGTTTCAATAAATCTACTACATACATTACTTCTCAGTATCCACTGGTTTATGTTTAAACAAATTTAAAACAAGCAAGTAATAGGTATACAAACAGTACCGACAATATTGTTCAAATAAATTGATAAAAAAAAAAAAAATACCAATATTTAATTTTAATTATAAGGTGCTATTTTCAAAAATTTATTCAATACACTTATTTTAAGAATTTTATTATTTTAAACCTTAAAATTATAATTGGTAATAACTAATAACAGACGAAGGTATTTTATAAAGTGTGCCTTAAAAACATGTGTTTATTTGTATGAAATAATCAAGCCAATTTACTTTATATTTTAAAACTATTATTATTATTATTAATTACTAAATAGTTAAACTATACCTATAGTTAAACAAAAATAATTTATTGAATAAATTATTTTTTGAAACAATAAAATTCTGAATTAAAAATACAACAAAGTTTCGATAAAGTTATGTTACTCAAATAATGTAGATTGTGATATCATACTGTGTGGTATGTGTAGTATTAACTTTGTAATTATCTGTTGGATAATTCAAATTTATAAATAAAAAAAACTTCTACCTGGACACCATTGTCAAAAGTTTTTAAACACAAACACAAAATTTAAATATTTTTAATTTAAAAATTTAACAACCATAACGTGCCTACCCACATAAAAAATAGTATATTTATTTTATCTACACTGAATATAAATGAAAACAACAGGAAAGAAAAAATGTTAACTTCATTTACAAGCTGGTTGTTATAAAAGTATACTTAAAAAACAGCTTTACGCAGAATTTGACAGTTTTTAAGTAGGTAATTAATTTTAATTGAATATTTACACTTAACGGTGTTTCAATTTTTTAATCTAATCGAACATATATTTATTTATAAAGAAAATAAGTTTGAAATAAAAATAAATTTAAAATGTATCATTAAAAGACGTGTCCTACGTATCATATCTTTGCACCAGGGATGTATTTATATATTGTATCTAATGGGGCTGTAGGTAAAATCACTCAAACGTGTGACAATTTTTAAGGATGAAATGTCTTCTACGAATTCAATCCCGATATTTTTTCTCTATAATTGTTATTATTATTATTAAATGATCTGTAATCGTTTTTTTCTTAAAAAAAAATAAACCAAAGGTAAGTCCAATAAACAACTATAGACCATAATATTAAACCTTATATATCTCTAATTTATAAAGAAATAATTATTTTCGTATTTTATACGAATACATATCACTGATTTAATGGCCACAACACGGTTAAAATGTGTTCAACTAAGAAATGTGTGATCAATATTTTGTCAATAAAAATAATTTAAAACATCGTGATCATTTTATGGACAATCACTGTTGACTATCGAATAGAGCTAATCGCTTTTTTTATAATATTCATTGTCAAATTAAAATATTTACAAATTTTATTTAAAATGTCTTACATAATTATACGTTTTCAGAATCACACATGCATTAAATTAAATTATAGTATTATAAATAGTGTTATAATTATATTATAACTAAAATAATAAATAAACTACAACAAATATAATTTTCTAAATCTATTTTTTTAAACTTAAATTTTTGAAAATTAAAAAAAAAAAACACTTACGAATGTGTCAAAACTATTTGCCCTCAAATTATATAGGTATCGCACTGTTTTTTTATATTAGCCATTATTTTTAACAACCTCTACTCCTTGAAAGAAAACTTTAAAATCGATAATGCTTAGTATAAACTTCGAAATGTCTACTAAATAAATAAATTTATAAGAATATATGTGATCTTTATAACAATAATAAGTAATTCAATTTATAGTTGAAAAAATAATAATATATTATATTAATAATTTAATAGATTCTAAACTGTTACACTATAAATTATGAGATGAACAATTCCACGCAAACTTACTTATTTATGTAATGATCTTTTTTTTTTAAAAAAAAGTGATATGACAAGCGTTTTAAAGTAATAAAAATATTATCAAAAATATAGATTATCAGTTATATCGAGACTTTTGTTTATTATTTTTAACTTGTGCAATTCGCTTATTATTTCAAAAAGTGTACATTCCTTTTTTGGTAATTATACTTTTTCGGAATTTAAGATACACGTAATTACAACATTTCATATAGTCCTTATTTTTTATGATTAAATTTAATGTTTGAACTGATATTAACTTAAAGTTTTTTGATGTCATTCTTTGTTTTTAACTTAATAATCTAAAGTAAATTACTTTTCTAAGAATATAAAAGTATAAATACCAAATATCGAACAAACACTTTAAATTTAAATGGATTTAAATTTCAAAGTTAAAATAATAGCTGATAAGTGGCTACTTGTAGAATTTGTGGTCCACTATTGTCTATTATAATGTAGTTTATATTTACTTTAAATGCCTGTTTACAAAAAGTTGATTTGAGTAAATTGTTTGAAAACAAAAAAGTTTAATTATATAAATAATATTACATTATTATTACATATTATTAAATTATATTATATGCTATAATTTAAAAAACATTAGTCCTTCAATTAATAAAGTATTTACTATTTATTCGATCTATTCCAGAATTGATAGGTACTCATAAAATATGTACCTATGAAAACGTAGTTAATGAATAACACTCATTATATTGCATAATAAAAGTATTCAATCCTCGAATTTTTAGAACCTTTATAGTCACTGTTAATTTAGTTAAGTGTAATTAATTTTAATATTATCACTTATTATAAATCAATAAATATTTGTTTTAATTTTATACCTATTGTTAATAATCGTATTTAAATTACAAAAATACTATAATACACTCTAAAATGGTATTATTATATAAGAAATATAAATTGAATAATCAGTATTAACGAAAATAAAATGTAATAACTACTATAAGTATTATAGTACACCTAACTTTTTTATAGCCATCCCTATGAACTAAAATTATGGAAAATATTTCTATTATTAGAATGATATTACATAACTGAATTGTTATTTTTATGTTTTTAGAAGTTTCATTTTCAAGGTTTCCATACTTTGTACACTTACTATACAAATATGTATTATAGCATATAGGTATATAATATTTTTTTTTTGTTATGTAACTTTTATCGTGCATACCATTTATATTGCTACTCTAAAAATATAAAATCTAAACAATTGTGAAAGTAGACATTTAATTAAGGTATAATAAATTTCTAAAAACTAAAAAGTTTTTAATTCGAAACAAATTGGGTAGAACTAATTATTTTAATAATTAATTAATATTTCAACCTAACAATAGTTTATAATCTCTGAAGATCTTGAACCCATAAATTATAACCCAAGCAGGTATTTTTTTTAGGAAAATTAAATATATTATTAAGTATTATTTATATAGTTTCTAAAATAGGTATTAATTATATCTTTTTTAGTTTTTCAACCATTGGTTATTTGTTAGCATACCTCATTCATCTCATGTCTTACAAAAAACTATTATTAAAATCTAAAATAACTGTACAAAAAATCTATAAATTATGCAATGAATAATAAATAATCAGTAAATAACAAAAAGTATTTATTTCAATTTACTTTATTTTACGATCTTAACTACACTTATTTGACTTACCAATAATAATATTTAACTATTGAGTAAAAAAAAAATACAATTTTAAATTTACTTAGTCGCTTTATTACTACATATTACCACTCTGAAAACTTGTGATTTAAAAACTTTATTAGGAATTATTTTTATAGACTATTAGTTATTACTAGGGCTCGGATTTTAAAGCATGATAAGCAACTAAAAAAGCACACGATTGTTTTTTTAAAAAAGAAAAAAAAATGTCCAAAAATTAACATGAACTAGTTAAAAAATGAATAAGAAAATTTGAAAAATGAGTTTAAATTAAAAAAAGATTTAACTACATGCTATGTATTTTCCTAGATTTGCAGTAGTGAAACTAACTGTATTGTCCAACAGAATATTTTTATACATGTAAAACGAACTCTCTTCATCCACTGAAGTAATCGGTGCATACTTCATACAAGAGATTTCAAATAACAACACTAAATCTTAAATTTTGAAGCGATCGATATCGATGTTGTAGGCATACTGACCGTATAGGTACTGCAGGCTATATGTAAACCAATAATCTATAAGTAGGTACGTTTAATTATATAACAAGCCGATAACAAAAACAATAACAATCCAATACAAACATTTAGTCCACATTCTGGGTTTTTACATTGATTATTAATTATTTTTTTTATATTACAATAGCAATAATAGCGTAATAAACATATAAAAAAACCATAGCTAGAATAATTGAAAAAAACAAAAATAAATTGGTTTTTTGGAATCAGAATGAAGTAAAACGAATTTATGTATAAAAATAGATTTCTATCTCATATATAAAAAAAGAAACATATGCTTTAAAATCTGAGCCCTTGTTATTACTAATGAATTTACAAAAAAATAACTTTTTAAATTTGATTTAATGTAGACCTATACTTTTAAGTGTTCAAAAAATATTAAGTGGCATCAAATATCATAGTCTTAATAATATTTTGATGAGATTGTTTTTCAATTTTATTTGAAATGTTTTTTTTTTTAATTTAATTTAAATAACAATTTTTTACACTGAAAATCTTTTAAAAATTTTTTATTTGAAACTTGGAACTTAAGAAAATTATGAAATAATTAAGTTATTTCTATAATTTAAATATTATTACAATACCGAAAATTAAAGATATTGTATTAAATACATCACATTATTTAATTGATACATTTTTATAATCTACTAACAGTTTAAAATATACTCCATTAAATATATTTATAACTATGTTAAATTGCCATAGTTGATTATTTCCAATCGAAGTAAAAAGTTTGGCTGTTCCAATTTGTCATGTGACATAATTTTTCTATGTTTCTAAATCATAATTTCATTCAAAGATGGGGCAAAGCCAAATTTTCAAATATATATCCAAACTATCCAAGCGTTTTATTCTGATAAAACCCTTTAGTATACAATCTCTGCTCCTGGTACGCGACACATATCATATTATAGTTACCGCAAAACCGAATACTGTATGTGCATTATAATACTTATAGTATACTTAGGATGAACTAAAAATACGCATGATGCTATAAGTTACAAAAGTTCTGGAAATAAATTATGTGACTTTCAACAGGTTTGAATGACAAGTTCTAAACATAACTAAATTAAATAAAAATGTTCGCTCTGTCCTTATAATATATTTTCAAAAAAATTTGATTAAGTCAGGAGGATTTAATAAATAATAAATAGAGGGTGGGCTATAAGTTCAAACATGTAACTAATTTTTTTTTAGTTTTGTTATTCTAATCAATCTTGTGTTTTGAAGTATATTGATATTGTTGTTTATTACAGAATAAATTCCAATTACATTTTAAATATATAAAGTAGTGACATGAGTATTAAGAGGAGGAGAGAAAAAAAATACATATATATAAATCAAGTTGTGTGTACATTGTACATAATAATACATAGTATATAATGAAAATAGAAAAAACAGACAAAAAAATTGAAAATTACTTGAAAATAAAAATAAAATAAAATACTTGAAGAGAGACCATTAATTGAGCAGTGAAATAAATCTAAATTATTTATGGAATTTCCGATAGCCATTAGAGTATTAGAAGAAGAGAATGACATGTATTTGGACGAAATGTCTAGTGGATAGAAAAGTTGTTTATGTCTAGAGTTAATATATTGCTTTCTACAATGTTTATTCTCATAATGTAGGTATATAAATATTTTAAATTGTGTTTAAAATTAAGATGTTACTTTCGGTACTTTTAAATTAGGAATAATATGAATATACTCGTACATACATATATAAATCATACGTCATATATTATTTATTTTTATTATTTATAAAACAGTTGATTATTGATTACTTTTTGTAAACTTTTTTCATAATTTATTTTTTTATTACTTTGAAGTTTGATTTTCTTTTCACCCTTATTAATAATAATAATTAACGTTTTTTGTTTTGTTTAAGATCATTAATAAATAAACTTGTTAATTTTAAAACATAAACCTAGAATCTAAGAATAAGTTGAGTAACTTTCAATTTTTAAATCATTAAATAAATTTTTATTAGTTTCTCGACGTACTTATTAAAAATAAACGTTATTACTAATTTTTATAAAAATAGAGTTATTTTAATTCTATAAAAAATAAATTTGTCTATATTATTAAATATAGTACTAAACAGTTTTTAGTTTGTTGGAATTAATTGGAATAACTAAAAAACCGGATTTTCTGAGTTTTTGTATATGGATTCCTGATAATCCCCCTAAGGTGTTCATAACAATTTTAGCCATTGATATCCCCTACAGCACACTTTCTAAGTAAGTTTTAAGGTAAAAAAAATAATAATAATTTTTGTTGATTTACCTTGGTAACACAGCTCAATAAATTATTTTATTATTTTGTTGGCATGTGTCAAATTTTATCTGTATGTTTTTCGTTACTGAATGTTGAAAAAAAGCCATTATTATTGTTTATTTATATACGTTTTTATTTATTTATTATTATTATTTTTTTTTTATATCAATTTGAAGATCTACCTTTAGATCGAATTTTAAGTTTGTTTGTATGCACACTGAATCTAAACATTTCAAACATTTTCTCGATAATTCCAGACACTACGATAATCTAAAACAAAACATCTTTCTGTGATAAAGAGATTCATAAGGAAATTTAAATTCCTCATTTAAAATGCATTGCTAAATGTTTCATGGACTCTGTAGGTTTCACATGAAATTAATGGAAATTCTACGCTTTTAATTAATTTATTAACAATTTTATTTTTTCTATATTTTCATTCAATAGTGCTGTACTACGCTATTACGTGCTTATACGTGCAGCGATCCACGCCGGATAGCTATAGATATTACTATATAGGTTATAAATATAGACAATTACTAAACAAATATACTTACTTCCAAATATGAATTTATTTAATGAAATTTTAGCTAGGTATTTGTATACGAATTACCCCTAAACAATTAATAAGATGATTGTTCTTTTAATTAAATTACTTTAGTACATTATACATAAAATTGCCTAAATGTATATTATAATTATTAATTTTAACCTTACGAACTTCTATAAACATTAAGCAAGGAAAAAAAAGGAAAATTAATGTGATTTTTAAGTGATTATACTTACGTATTTTAAAAAAAATTTTGGTGGCCAAAAATTAGGGCGTATTTTTAATCAACATAAGGAATATGTTAATGTAAAACTGATAGCTTGCTATCAATCACATTCGACGGGTGCAACCATCAAAAACAATAAGCGGTAGGTACTTATAGCTATAAAAACGAATCGCAACGATCTAATAGGTAGGTAATAATATAAATTACATGTATTTATAATTCTATACTATTCGGTGTGAAATTAATTCCCAGGTATTATTACACACGGCGTCGCGGCGTGGCGTTTGTATATTATAAGTATTTTGAGACGGTCCATTCAATATAAATCCAATTAACTATAGCTTGTTAATTAACTTTAATTAACCCCGGTGATTAACAGTGTTGTCACGATATACACCCACGGGCTTTTCTAGTCAGGCCTAATGTAGATAGTTCGTCGCCCGAAAGTCCACCGTATCATCCACGGGTTGAAGAAAAGGCGGTTGGGAAAATAGAAACAGAGGGTGAGAGAGAGAGAAAGTGAGAGATATGGATGAGCGTGTATGCATGTATGTGCGTTTGAGAGAGAAAGCGAGCGAACGAGAACGGGGAAAAGAAAAAAATGTATATATACATATCTCCCACACGGATGACCCATTTCCTCACCCCGTGCGCTGCGCGCGCACATTGAAGCCGGGCAATTTTAAGGGATGTCGCATGCGAGTAGGGTGTGTGGGTGTGTGGGCCAGCGGCCTGCCGGCAACATGGGGCAACGCACACGCAGAGTCGTCGTCCCTTCAGTCCGACACATTCCAAACGAACCGGCAGACGCGTCATGCCAACGACCGCGAGCGCTCCGGAGGACATCTGTTGAAACCGACGTGTACGCGCTATATTCCGAGCACGACTTTTTTCTCTCCACAGATATTCTGTATCTCATTCTCTTTCTCTCTGGCTTACTGTTTCTCTCGTCATTTTATTATTATTATTATTTTTTATTAATATTGCCATTGTTGTTACTAGTATTATTTTTTTTTCTCACGCTTTCTGCGCGAGTCACCATCACGAGACAAAATCCCGTTGCCACGTAGGCTCTTATTATTCTGTTATTTATACAATCGTGAATAAGTGTTCGAAAAGAGCATTTTTTCTTGCCCCCAGCACTCGAGTATTCTACAGCCACCGCTGCCGCCCTATAGAATAACAACAATAATAATAATAATAATAATACAATTTACGCCACTGCAGCAACTATTTCGGTATTGATACGCCACTGAACGCGACCACTCGGCGACGGCGGCAGTGGCGGTGGGGGCCGGCAGTAAGCCAGTCAGTCAGTCGTATATACCGCGGGCCGCGTAACCGTCGTGCTCCGCGACTAGTCTCCCGCGACTTTGTATAATAAAATCGCACGTAAAGCCGCCGCCGCCGCAGTCTTCGGATCGCTGTCCTACGATCATCACAGCGGTCGCGACATGCTGCTAAACCAAAGATTGCGGCTGAGCGGCGGCCTGTTGGCGTTGGGTGTCGTGGCGCTGTTCGCGGCACACCCGTCTCCGATCAGGGGCGGTAGCTCGCACAACCTGGAGAGCCACCAGTACAAGGACTCCAGGAAGTGTCTGTTGCAGCTGACGGCCAGGACATTGGGTTGCGGCGGCGGCGGCGGCGGCGTCAAGCGAACGGTCGTGACGACCAAACGTCGGCCGGACAAACGCCAACACGGCGGTGGCGCGACCGACAACGATTTGGACCAGAACAATAACAATTTCGATTACAATTATGACGACGACGACGGCGGCGGTGGCGGCGACGGCGGCGATGGTGCCGAAACCCGGCAGACGTTTTACGAACCGCCGCTGATCACTGACCCGAGGGACAGGATGTTGCCCGTCATCTACAGCCCGAGGCCCATGTACGCGCCGCCACGCCATCCTCAGCAACAGTCACATCAACAGCAGCCGCCGTACAACAGGTACGACGAACAAGGCGTCGGCCCGATCAACCAGTTCGAGATGCCCATCATCATCGGTGAGTGTGTACTGCAGCTTGGACACGTGTACTTCCGGTTCGTTAGGCGTGCACGGCTCAAGCGAATTTTTTTTTTTGTTTACTATACGTACTTCATACGACGGGTTTTGGCGCCAAGTGTACGCGGGTGTCGCGTACACGGCATATTCGTTGGTTCATCTGTATATCCAAGAATCTGTAATTCATTCTTTTTTTTTTGAAGGGTGGGGAGGTGAATTTTCCACTATTGTATTTATGAAAAAGGATATAAATCGTATCGTCTACCGTATGATAATATCATCTTAAATAGGAAAATACCACTGCCTATAACATGTGTGTGTGTGTGTTATATATACTATAACACTCTGTGTGCCTAATAATGATTTAAAAATGGCGTGTTAACATTTTGACACCAACAATTGAAAATTTGAAATGACGCGCCCGCAATTTACTCGTCTATAATAAATAATAGAACGTGAACAAAATGCTATTAACTGACGACGTGTATTATAGCCAAAACACGAATATTTAGAATGAAATCGTTTATTTCTTTCCGATAAATGAGAATAATATAATATATTTGGGTGCCCAGCGTCGTGTTATTATTCGTTTAAATTTATTCATTCGTAACAATATACCAAGAGTATACAAATGAAAATATATAAGATTGTTAGTCAAGCGGAAGGCGTAAATTCGAATTTTAAATCAGTAAATTTAAAGGTATTTTGTTTTCTTAAGAAGTAACAGTAAAGAAAAGATACTTTTTTAGTACCTGTTGCACACATAATACCAAAAACTAACCACAGCAATATTATCACCGTTATAACCATATCAATTTTAATTCAATATATTTTATAATAACCTACAAAAATAATTTTTTAATATTTAATTTAACCCGTCTAATACTTACCAGAATAAAAAACCTAAATTTATATCATTTTTTAAACACCAATAACAATATTGAATAGTTTAACAGGAAATCTTATTGTAATATTATATTAAAACTTTTTTATTACATATTATACATTTGAAATTGTTTCCCAGTAAAATATTGTAAATAAAAATAATATCGGTTAGTTATTCAAATGAATTAAACATAGTATTATTGTATTAAATTATCATTGATATTTATACAATACTAGTAAAAAAAAAATGAATACATACAATTCGTTGGATAGTGAAACAAAATAAATACATCTAAATCAATAATTATATAACTATATACTAATTGCAAAATGTAGAGATTAAATCGTTAAACATTTTAGAGCTGAAATTGATGAACCGTGTTAAAACATTTATTTAAAATTAATTAATTCTAATAAAATTGGATGTTAAATTTAATACCTACCTAGTAAAATAGTAGAATAAAAAACACAAACTGTGTTTTACATTTTTATTCAACAATAGTGTATGTGATGACCAATTTAACTATATTCAAATAGCTTATTATTTATCTTATAAATTATAATTAAAAATTTAATAACATTTTCGAAGGAATTTGTAAATTTCAACCAAAAAATATAGACTTTGTTGGAGTCATGTTCTAACAATTTTATTTGAAAAAAGAAGAACCCTTTATTAGGAAATTATTATAATAGTTGAGTGTTAATTTTTAATTCAATAAAATTCATTTGACAACAAAAACAATTTTAAGCAAAAACGGTCGTCAACCTACTTCACAAACTAATTTCTTGATGTGATTTTTGAAATACTTAGCTATTAAAATTATTTATTTATTTTTAGTATTATTATAGATTAGTATAATTTTTACGAAAATATTGCATTCATTTTATTATAATTAATTTATATTTTTACTATATTATATAAACTTATAAAAAAATTAATAATATTATCTTTCTGCAAATATCGTAAAACATAAAAAATATATTCGTGGAATAAATAAATCAAAAATGTCAAAGTGTATAGTAAAATTCATAATTATTATATAATATAGTAAAGTTCCCACGAATAATGTTTTTAAATTAAAACAATATAATAAACATTGTTATTTATCATTTAAATAAATAATTTCAGTAATTTCGTCCAAATTTAAATTTAAAATACCAATGAAAATAATTATCTTAATATTATATTTCTTGGGTTCTTATAGTTTTGGTATGAACTAAATAATATGAGGAATTGATTCAAAACTTATGTATTAAAATAAAAGTATGAATTTTTAACTCCAAAATAATTTGCTGGTTTTCACTGTTTTTATAAATTTCGTCGAAATTCTAACTTTAAACTTAAAAAAAAAAATATTGTGACTATAAATATTCGTTATTTTTTTAGTTGATAAATTAGAGCTTTGTATTAAATTTTAAAGCATTTATAAGTGAATAATTTTAATTAATATTAATAGAAAAAACTAAAAAATTAAAAATTTTAATTCAATTAGTAAAATATAATATTATTTATTTATAATAACGTTTCAAGTTACATCGAAAAAACAAATTTTGTCCAAAAATTGAATTTGTGTAAAAAAATTATTTTGTTTTTCCCATTTCTAAAAAAAAAAAAATATTGGGAATTTCTTATTTTTGGCTCTCTTTATAATATAAGGTACCTACCTATTAGATTCAATTTGTTAGCAAACACCAACCCCATTCGAGGTTATGTTACCTAGCATTTTTACGGTTCCGAAAAGTGATGACTACCTATGGCATGGTAAACTATGACTTAACTTCCCCCAACAAAGTCCCTGGAGGCGGCTCTGAAATTTTTATAATTAACATCATTATTAAGATAATGTTATATAAATCTAATTTTCATTAAAATATGGAAAACGGATTAGTATTGAACATAATAATGCGATAAATTAAAAAAACAGGCGTTCAATTTAAAATAAATAGTTTTCTTAAAATTTATTTAACTATTTAAAGATAATTACAACAAAATTGTTTGATGAATTATATATTTCTTTTATTATATTTTAATTTAAATTTGAATATGTAAGATTAAATATAACAGAAATATCGTTTAGAGATACATCTTGAATTTAAACACATTTTTGTCATAATTTAAATTAAGATCTCTATTAATATAAATATCTATTATTACAAACGTGTTGTGATCAGTGGATTCTATGAAATTGGATTCTGTGTATTTTATTTAAGGATTCCAGACCTTTTGTAATCTAATGAATTGATTTTATCTTTTTAGTAACAATAACCACTGTAAAATGCTTTACTATTTGGCAACATCTCTTAATAATAATATTAAATCAACGTACAGAATCACAATGATCAGACGTGGGATTCAAATATATATAACGGCAAAGGGTGTGGCCAATATTGTACATTCAAAAATAAAATACCTGTCTAATATAGATATATTTCCGTGTGTGTTTGTGTATGTGTTTTCGAAAACAACTTAAACGAAACAGTAAAACATTTTAATCAATTATAAAAACCAAACAATAAACTTATAAAAAAACTGATATCGAAAATTTAAAAATAATAAAAATTATACAAGGTTTTAGTATATAATATTATGTAAACTACATTGTATAATTAAATTTTTTTTTAGTTTTTTAAATAGGTATTTTTTGTAGTAAAATACAGCCAAAAGAAGAAAAGGGTAGGTAACCATTCCCAACGACCGCCACAAAATCTTTACCTAAACGTGAATACGTGATATATAAAAGTTAACGCCGATAAGCATCGTACTTGTCATATTTTACTCTAAAATGTCAAACATATCTGTTATCTTATGGAAATTTTACCTAAATAATACATTAAACAGTATATTTATAAAATATTTAAATAGTATTTCTATGGATGAGAATTAACTATTATATTGAAAGGAAATAAAACATCTAATATTCTGAATTATAGTCTCAGAAGTGCAGTGATCATAATTGTTTTTCAAAAAGAAAAAAAAATTATGTATCATTAAATGGTATTAAGGCTCATTATCCTGTAGTTTCGATGTGAGTTGTGAGCAAAAAAAATTAAAAAAAATTTAGTTCCTATGACCTATGCCATGCCCGGTTTATTTTTTTTTATCCTAAATTTATAAGTTGAACAAATTCAATATCGTATTATTATTTATTTATTATATCAATTCAGTTGGATCTTTGTTTTATATTACACACGAATTTTAATAATGTCAGACGCTAAATTTTAAAATATTCAATGTGTTGGTTGTATTCTATATTAGGTAAATATGTGTATTGTATAATCTATCATGATAATATATTATATTGTGCACTTATTCTTGTAAACGAAATCACAAGTAAATTTTGTAAATATTTTTTGACTCCTTTATTTATTTTATTTACTCTTATGTTATCAAAAATTATAATTTAATATATTACTTAACTTTATAAAAATATTTACAATACAATTAAAAATATTTTTTTGTTTTATACAAATATAATATAACATATTAGATTTATACTTGGTTTTGACTTAGTTTTGAATTCAAGTTTTTCTATGCAATACATTCTGTTTATAATTTATATTTTCTAAATATTTATAAGCGCAAAAGTATATTAATATATCTCAATAACTTTTAAAAAGTTTATAATTTTAGCAAGTTATTGTTTTATAATGTTCCACTGACATGAAGATTTTCCTATATAGTAAACAAATTATTTTTACTATCCAATAATAATTTAATAGTGAACAATCAAAAAACATATTTCATTCATTAAAAACTACATTTTTATTCCGTCAAAACTTTTACTTTCTAAAACAATTTAAATTTTTAAAATTTATAGAATTACATGTATGGATAAATTATAAAGAAACACGAAAAGATGCAAAAGTACTTTCCATTAGTTAAAAATTCATAGAAAACATTTAATATTCTTTTTTGTAACTGCAATAATATCTAAAATATACTTGTAACTTATTTACTCAACAGTTAGTACAATAATTAAATAAAAATGTAGGTACAGCATTTTATTTGAGTTTATTTAAACTCTAATCTAATTTATTGATTTTCTATTTCTATTATACTCAAACACATACTTTGATATTATCAAAAATGAATAAAATTTAGACACAAATGTAATTTTGGTACCTATTTGAAAATCTTCGTCTAATAATTGAGCAATTATAAATTATCTATCCAAGTATTTATTTAATATAAAACATTTAAATAAATTTATATCGAATAATTCATATTTTTATTCTAAATCTAATTTAAAAAGCTTATATTATATAAGTATTTCAACAGCGGCACAGCGCTATAATAGAAATTTTTCTCTTTCTTTATTTAATTCAAACAAAAAATCATGACTGACGTCACTAAGGAAAAAAAATAGATGCAAAAAATTATAATATAACTCGACACGCAGAAAAACAGTAATTATTAATTTGTGTTATGTTAAATATATTTTTTATTTCTCCATTTCTTAATTTTATTATTTATTTCATAATAACACACTGTATTCCAGTGTTGTATACAATTAATAAACCTTATTTGTATACAAACAATTTACACTTTCATATTATGAACCTATTTTAACACAACATTATATTTAGTAAACATATAGCTAGTTCGATAGAATGTTATACCTTTTAAACTTAGGAAATTTAAAGTGGAGTAAAGTTTTCTTTTGTAAATTTAATTTAATTGATTAAAGTTTAATTTAATATTTTATATAATGAACGTCATTAATGATAGAATATCATATTATCATATTTTTCAACAGCAGATGTAATACACAACAACTATAGTATGACACCGGGTTTATTCTTTACTGATATTTATAATAGATATACTATATTTCACGTATCTAATTTAATATTAATTTAATAGGAATTAATTTTAAAATTATTGTTGTTACGGAGAAAAAAGTATTATTATTTACGACTACTCAATTTATAAATTATTTTGTTTTGCACGGTGTCTGATACAATTATAATTACATTATAAATTGAACTTTATTCATTGTTTAAATAAATTCTTACAAAATAATAATATTATGTATACTAATAAAGTTATAATGCAATGTAACATTTATATTTGAAATTTTTACAAATTTAAAACATTTTTAACAATTATTAAATACTTATTAACGATTTCAAATTTAATAAATATCTCAATGCTCAGTCTGTAACTATAATGATTAATGACTAATGAACATTTTAATACATACCTATAAAGTTACAAAATGTCAACATTAATTCGATTAAGTATAATAATCACTGTCATTCGGATAAAGTGTATTACCTTGAATTATTTTGTTATAAATTTATAACCACAGTGTACAACTTAAACAAAAATATGTACACATTTAAACAGAATTGATTGTTATTAAAACAATAAAACCATGATGACTTAAAATTAAAAATGTCTTTTCTAATAAATTATAATTACATATTTTCACAACACAAATACCCACAAGTACTCATTTTTAAACCATATTGAAAACAATAATAATAATAATTTCTATTATAAATAGGACTAATATTAGTTTGATATAATGAAAGTACTACACATAGATTTGTTAGATCACAATGTGTTCAAATAAATACATTTACTCATTCATCAGTGCATTGTATTTATATATTTATATTTAAATAAATAAGGTAAATAAAGTAAATGTTTTGCTTGATGGAATCATATTATAATATGGAATTATAATAAGTAAAAATAAAAATAAAAATAAAAATAATTCAATATTTTTCCAACAATAAAATTACGTATATTATTAATAAAATAAATGAAACATTTATACAATTTAATATAATAAATCTAAATATAAAATAATAATTTATAAATTGTAACAATGGATTTTATAAACGAACATATAACTCTTCTGTGATTATTTAATACAATATTCGATAATCAAATATTATACGATCAAGAATCTTAAAAGTAGTTTTCAAAAAACATGTATGATTTACATATTATTTTCAAGGATTTAACTATTCTATACCTTTATAATAGGTACAATAGGTACATACTTTGTAATGATAAAATAATTTTCATAAAACAAAATTTAATGAATTATTAGGTACCTATCATATCAAATTAAAGGTAAAAATTATGCCTCTAAATATTTTAAATATTTTAATAATTTTATTATTTAAAAAAAAATACTTACTAAGTAAACTTACAAATTATAATAATATGATTATTTTTTTATAAATATTAAATATTCTAGTGATAACAATTTAGAATAAGATTACAGTGAGATCTCTCTACTATTAATTTATATTTGTTTACATTTCGCCTTCATCTCTATTTTAATTGCTTTAGAAACGCAGCCAACCCCTTATAACCAGTTACATATTGTAAAATATATATGAAATAATATTGATATTGAAATGTTTACTACATTAAGTATTAAGTACACATACCATATTTGTTTATAATATAATAATAAATCGTATTCATTTAATAATTCACCCGATACATATTAAATTTATTTGAACTAAACAAACTTCAAAATATATTGTAATGGATTAAATTGATGAATTATATTTACTGACAATACTCATCAAATCGTAAAAGTCGTAATGTAATATATTATTAAGGACCATGTTCGTTTGTGAAACAAAAATCAGATATTATTGTTAATTTGTTAACAGGTTTTTAAAAATATTCATCTCGATCATCTTTCCTCATAACTTATGAGTCATAAGTTTAATGTTTCAACTGCGTGTAACGGTTTTATCTCACTTGTTGCTTTGATCCGGGTGACGCTCACACAATCACATAGACATTACGCAGGCCGTTGCATCGCGTCAAACTTCATTCGAATACTTAACACTACCACCGATCGTGCTTAATTTTTCACCAACACTCGAAAAATTCAATTTATTTAGAAAAATATAATATCAAAAGCCCGGGGAAGCTACCTACTCGACTTTGACGAAGAATGATATTAATAATAACAACAATAATGATGATTATTATTGTCCACAGTCAAGATTATATAAAACCTAAAATAATATATACCTATAGACCTACTTAATGTAAAAAGTACAAACCCGACGAGCTGAAGAAGAAAATTCAATCGAACCGAATCGAGGTCAATCTACTATATCATAACGGCGGGGATGTTTCAATGATGTTATATATTACATTTCTATTTTACGAAACACCTATGATATTTATATATTTTATACAATATTTTGTAATGTAATATCACATGACATACGATGTATTTTTTATTTTATATTACGAGGTAACAACGCTTAAAGATTTATTTAATTTTTTCAAAATCATTAAATAATATAAATCACGTACACGCGCGAGGATAAAAAAAAAAAAGAACACCCGATTACGTATCGTCGTCACGGCTGGTAATCATAGCTACCATCATTTTTACCGTGAAATGCATATGCATAATACTACGATAAAATGCATTTATATTATACAGACATGCTGCACATAACGTATTTATTACTATATTCATAAGCACAAATACTTATTCGCATATTTCCAAATGGTGGCGGTGGTTTGTAATATAAAACGACTTTGAGTCGGAACGGTGGATCGATAGTCGCGGGGAGGGGTGAGCAGACTTTGGTCTCGGGCGTGCGGGAAAGACTTTGCTTTCGGTTCGTTCCCGGCAAGTACGGCGGCGGCGTCGACGGTGGTTAGCTAGGGTACTCTTGCGACGCCATACACAGTTCTGCTACGCGTCGTCATCGCCGTCGCCGTCGGTTCTCGAAATGAACGACTGTAGAGACTCGGCAAATGATATAATAATAAAACAACCGAACACAACAACAGCCAATCGCATGTACGGGAATACACGTCGTGTGTGTACTGTATAAATGTATAACAAATTTCGAAAATACGATGACATAAATAAAAATAAAATATATATATATAAAAAAAAACCCGTTCTTCAACGCGTGGAAATAATTTTTTTCCATCGTTCCTTTTCATTCTGCAGTTTGTTATTATTTGTTGTTGTTTTATGATTTTCCGGCAAATACCTCGTATAAAATTGTCGTACACGTGAAATTGAATGCGTTTAGAATAAAAACGCGATGTTGGACAGCTAAATCTCATTGAAAAAACAATAACGATTTATATATTATAAATGTACGTACTTACATGTATATAATATGATTTTCCAGTATGTCCACGAAAAATTTTAATTAGATGGAATGAATCTAAAATCTCGCTATACGATAGTTACAATAAACTCGAAATCGATCAGGTTCTAAGAATAATAGAATATTTTTTAATCAAAGTAGATGTATTCCTACTTTGTTAAAACCGTTCATAAACTATGGACAACTATTTCGGTATTCATTATACAAAATATTAATAATTTTTCGTACTGAGTCATGACGCTATTTATAAATTTATATTCCGCAAAACATAAATATTATGACGTATACACGTGTGTTTCACGTGCATTTTTATACATACATAGGTACATCATTCAGCTGGGCACGCTTCTTTTGTTTAGTCAATCGCGTGTATACCTAATAATTATATATGAACTATTACACATTTTTCGCAGTAATAGTTAATAGTTTAGCATAAATATTTCACAACTATCTATTTTATCACAATTTTCAAGAAAATTTCAAAAAAAAAATATTTATATAATATGCCCAATACTAAAGAAAGTTTTAAGCTGAATTAAATTGGTTCATAAGAAATTGGAACATCTTGAAGCCTTTTAAATCAAACCAGTGTCTTAAAATTGGATATTATTTAACTCTTTGTCATCCTTAATCCACAGATCAGTAAACCATAATACCGCGCAGAAAATGTTACTCAACTCTTGAGTTTGACACTAAAGAAACTTGGAAAAATATTAGTGTAAATACTTTGAAATAATTCCTGTAAAAACTTTTTTTCATAATCCTTTTTTACTCGGCTTTCCTAAAACACTTTTAAATAATCCTTTTTGAAGATTAAATGAAACAAAAAATTATCATAATATTAAATTCAGCAGTTCATATAATATTGTTAAAGTTCTAAATTAAGTTAAAAATTATAAGATATATTTTTCTTTACAATAATACAAGTTTTTATTTAGGTATTTTACAACTTTTAACATTGTTCTGATGATCTTACTGTCGATTTATCTAGAAAAAACTTTAATTTAATAAACCTACTCCATGAAATGTATTTAATCTACAGCATTTGGTATATAACAATATTTATAAATATAAAGCAAAAACATTTTTGATCTTCATAAAAAAAATATATTGTTCTCAATTAAATATTTTTATTTGAAACTTTAATAAAAAACTTTTAACCTAGAAATAGATTTTGATAGTCAATATTTTTGTTTTGCTGTGGCTTGACGTTAAAGACTTATTTTTTATTGTCTTGATTTAAGTTTTATATTTATATGATTTAATTTAATATAATAATATAGTCATTGGAAATTGATCTAAAAATAACATTTTATTCATAAAATTTGCATTATTATACAAACAATAAGGTTTTCGAGTCAATACTATTGATATATCAGAGAATATACATCAACATTTTGAAATTTAAC
This sequence comes from Aphis gossypii, assembly GCF_020184175.1. Classification (NCBI taxonomy): domain Eukaryota; kingdom Metazoa; phylum Arthropoda; class Insecta; order Hemiptera; family Aphididae; genus Aphis; species Aphis gossypii. Next base: position 28,043,226 of record NC_065531.1, read on the forward strand.
AAATGGTTAATAATTAGAAAATAAATTATAATAAAATAATAACCAATGATGGTATTTGAAAAATCCTCATTATAAATATATAATATATTGGAATAAATTATATATTATTACCTGAAACTTATGATAATTTTAAAAGTAAATAAGATTAAAAACTGTATCATTATAGTTATACATAAAGTAAATTAACTGTATGATTTAATAACTCGAAATATAGTTTAGAATAAAGGGTTGGTTAAATGGTGACTGTGCAAATCAATAATAATTTATTAACTGTGAAACAATAAGTTTATAGTAACAAAAAAAAGTATTATTTTACAGACGGTTGCATTTTCAAGTGGATAAAAATATTTTTTCTTATACTTTAAACATTTTTAAATAGAAATTCTTGTTTAACAACTAAATACAATTTTATAAAATAAAAACGTATATAATATGTTAAATTATTGTCACTGACATATTAATGAAATAAAATATTTTAAAAATAAGTTATAGTTTATTAGTATATTATAATGAAACGTACACGAATAATATTTAAAAATGAATTAAAATATACCTATTAATAATATATATTATGATTATGCACACTTTATAATACAGAACATTAATGTAACAATATTGCATAACTTAAACGCCGTGTACCTTCTCATTGATTTTCATTACAGTGACGTCTCTCTTTTTACATACTAGTAGATCAGTACCTAACTGTTATCGCTATGTTGTAATAAAATATAAATTATAAGTGTGTGTTATGATATAATGCACTTACATTAACTAAAACTCAAACAATTTTTAATTATTATTTTTATTATAATAAAATCTATTTTATTTCGATACAAAGTTTCACACCATGTTCATCGATATTTGTCAACAAGTTGTTAATATTCTACAATTAATAAAATTATTTAAACAGAATGATAGAAATTTGTTTTTTAAATACTTCTTTAATAAATAAAATCATAAAATATCGATGAAAAGATACACAGTTGTAAATAATGTTTTTAAGAATGTGATAAATTATATTCATATATTTTGTGAATGTCTAAATGTAGTTATAATAAACATAACGATTTCAACATGCTTGAAAAAATATAAAATATAAATTTCGTAAAACGCTTTTCATGTTATAAATACATTTTTTTCTATTTAAAAAAAAATTAATGTTAATTTTACAAAGTGGATGAAAATTATAGTTAATATATATAAAACTAAAAAATAAAAAAACGTGAAAATTATTCTGCTGTATATTATGTTTTGAAACTCGTCATTGAATAGGTCACATTAATGAAAGTATTAAATTTAAACTAAATGATAACAATTATTGTTGTACATGAAAAACTATTATGAACTGATGCAGGTTAATATATTTAAATCGTCGTATTATTAAAAATCGTCAGCCAATAAATTCATGTAAATTTAATAAGTCCAATCTTATTGCATAAAACAGTTGATACTAGTAGAAACTTTGATTTCGTCTAATATTTATTAGAAAATACAGTGAAATCTCTTAATACCAGACACTCTCAGTTGGTGAAATTCTGTCTACTATTTGGAGGTATCCGTTATTTAGAGTGAGCAAGGAAAACGAAATTAATAAAAAATCTGTAGAATTATTTAAAAAAAAAAAAAAAAATTATACATATATATTGGTATTTTTTATGTATTTTATATTAATATTTAAAATAATTTTATCATATGATATACTATTTATAATGTATATTCGTATTATTATTATTATTTGAATATTTAATAATCTGTACATATATATGGTACAATAAATTATTTAGAATAGCATTAGAGGATGAAAAGATAATTAAAAATTTTGAGTTTGAGGTATGGGTTTGCATATAGTTGATGGAGAAGTCTAATGTAATTGAGGATTTACATTTAGAGCGGTGGTTTTTGAAGGTTGACGGCGATTTTGAATGTGCTTATGAATTTGGAAATTTCTAAAATTAACTGATAGGATACAGAAATTTGGAAAATATTTTGAAGTTAATAAATAAGAAGTTGATAGATAGTTTTCTAATGTATCTTGGTTATTTAGATAAAAACTAACTTTTAATTAAAAAAAATAAATTTATTTTAATGATATGAAATTACATACTCTCATCATATTTATAAGATTAAATATAAAAAAGTATAAAATATTTTAATGATAGAACGTTGTTAAACCTTAACAACGCAAAAAAACTATCTTATTTTTGTGCTAAATTAATAATGAAATCAAATATTTATTTGGTTTTAAATAAAAAATAAAAATCTAATATAATATGCTTTTAAACGATTTAGTGATTTTAATTGTAATATATAATGTTTCTAGGTAGTTATCAAAACGTCGACGTAAAATTGAATCAAGATATGCTCCCAGGTAATTGGTTTGAATGTTTAGGCTAACTAGTGATGTAAAAATATAACCTTGTACATATAACCTTGTAAAAATACACTAGATGAGAGCGCCGTTTTTAAACGTAGTTCTGGTTTTAAAATGATTTATTTATGTTAGTAGAGCAACCTATGCTCTTTAGAATGATAATGTTCTGAATGAAAGCATGCTGATTTTTCACATTCTAACTTGTATACTAAACAGAAAATATGTATTTTTATTTTTATATATATATATATTTTTTTTTAGGGCCTACATATACCATATTTAAGAATTAATTCAAGTTTATATTTACAGGGTAAAATACAAAATAATATTGGTGAAAATATAAAATGTTTAAAGAATGATTGATTATGTTTACAAATAAAAATCATCATTGCAATAAAAACACAATATTTACTGTCCTAATCTGAAAATCTTTATTGAACTGTAACTATAGTCATCAACTAATGATGAATATTATATCCACACAAAAATACAAGATAATTATTAAATTTTGAAACATTAGTTAATTTCTGCTATAGATATTCAAATTTCAAACTTTATAGAAACTGAGAAGTGAAGTAATAAGTACAGTATACCTACTCCTTTGACCTTATACACGGCTCGTCTAAGCTTTAAATATTTATAATTTATAACTAATTAGTTACCTGTTTGATATTCTAATCTTATATATTATAATTCTCAAAAAACGTACTAAGAACTACTTAGAACTAAGAAATTAAAAAAAAAAAATACTATAATTAAAAACAGTTAAAAGTTAATAAAATTATCAAGATAAAGAATAGTAATAAAGATACATAATTATATAATTTTTTTAAAAATATTGTTTTTAATGACTTCAAATAATATAAAAATAATATTTCCAAAACTTTTAATGCTTTTCAAGATAAATAATTTTTTAACACGTTCTATTTTTTCACTATTTTCAATAAAATATGAGCAAAATATGATTGTATTATTGTAAACAATAATTTTATACAAGATTGTACCAAATGAAAAATGATGTTAAGTATTATTATAAATTCGTTGAATAGTGATTAATGATTATAATGTTTAAAATTCAAATATTTACTCCACTCAATTTCAGTAAATTAAATTACTAAAACTGTATTTTTTTTTTTTTTTAACGACAAGTCTATAATTACAATATATAATGAGATTGTATAAAAAATTATAAATAATTGTAAAAATTCGTTATTTGTGTATTCGGTGAAAAAAAATATAAGAAAGCCTTAATTAAAGCATTATAAGTTAGTTATGGGTTATTTAGTTAAAATTATGACTTTAAAAATAGAAACTTTAGGTAAATGAAAATATTTAATTCTAAAATTTAGAAGATTAAATTTGTTTTATGTTTGTATAATTTATTGAAGTTAAAATGTAAAAATGCCGTCTTCTATAGACTTTATATTATTAACAAATAATCATAGTAATTTTACCTGTTGCAAATTTTTTATTTACAATTAACCTATTATTCAAATAAGAACAATCTTATTATTTTATATTATTAATACTTGTTGAATATATTTAATTTTAAATTGAATCTAACTTTAATACAATAATTGTTTTTAATTTTAAATTATTTAAAATTGATTTTCGATCTATGCTTTAATGGGATTTTTTTAATGATATTTGAAAAAATTAAATAGTATTATGAGTTAGTTTTCTATTAGCAATTTAATATTCGAATGTATCTACATTCTATATACATTTTATCTTATTGCACTATATTGTTATGAAATTTTCCAAAATATGATTAAAATATTAATATATAAATTTAAACATATTATAATATTAAGTTTTGAGTATATACGTATAGCCAATATTTTAAGTTTTATTCATTTGTTGGCTATTGAAAATAAATATTTATAGTTTAAAGTAGGTTAACCTAGTTACATCCAAAATAAACTGAACTTCTCTCTGAAAAGAAGAACTTAAATATTTTTCCTTTATGACATCATAAAGTATTTATAGTAAATAAATGTTCGTTTTGCAAAAAATTCATATAACAACGTTTATTGGTGTTATATTTTTCGATCTTATAGGTTAATGCTTTTTGAGGTATATAACATAATAATAATATATCAATAAACTATAATATTAAACTTTGTAGAATAACTATAATTTATGTTTAATAGTTTGTCAATGCCTTTATAATACCTACCTAGTGTTACTTATTTCAATTACATTTTGTTTTTAAATCACCATTTTTTTAATCAACTATATTTGGTTAAAGATTTAAATTTATTATTCTCAAAAGAGATAAACTTTTAACTTTTTTAGCTTAATTTTACAATCGCGTGTAACAGTCTAGTTGAAGAATTAAAAATTAAAAACTCATGAAAAACTTAACTAGCGCCAATGCGCTACATAATAAAATATTAATAACAATTAATAGCTTAAAGGGTTTGTAGAGATGAATGAGTTCCAAAAAGAATATTTGAAAAAATTACGAACAAAACATTAAATCCACCATAACAAATATAGACCATTCAAATATTTATGTTTCCACTTGTTCACAAACCATAAAATAACAAACAAACAATTAAAATGTTTTGGTTTTTACTTCCATTCTAAACAAATATAAATACAACTTCGTTTATCATATGTTTATGATTGTTGCTTGTGATTTAATCGATTTTTTATGTCAACAAAATAGGTACCTAGGTCAATAATAGCTATATTATTTACAGAAGTAGAATGAGTATGTTACTAAAAACTGTGTTTCATATAATATGAAAAAATATAATCAAAATTAAAATCATTTTTGCTACGTAAAACCTATGAAGTTATCTGCTTGTGGATTGTAAAATACTGTTAAATAATATAAACAACCGCAATACCATAGCTACGTACATAGTTTATACGTATAAATACAACGTTAAACAAAATATTTATGATATTTTTTTTTATCCTCTTGAGAGCTTATAGCTGTAATGCTGTATATCCTACTTATATTGACCTATCCTAATAATATCATTCTTTAATTCAAAATATAAGCTAATAAATCACGAAAATTCAACGACAAAAAAAACTATAAAGGTGGTGGGGAGAAACTCAAAATTGTTGCACAACAACAGTACATTTCCAATAATCTACCCTTATAATAGATGTTATATAAACTAATTTTCGTCAAACTATTTATAACCTGCTATTTAACCCTTGTACAGGTAGTAGTAACACTCATAAGTTATTCATGCGAAGCCTTTTAATTCTTTGTCTTATTATATTTTTACCCATGAAAACTAGTTTTTCATCAAATATAACAACGTGACCCTTTTGAAATGACATAATTACTATTGCGTTATAAACTTAACATTTATTATCAACTATGTCAATGCAAACACTTTGTTAATTGAAATTGCATAATGAGTGGTTAAAAAAGTAATGTAAAAATAATTGTTTGTATTTCAAGTTAAAAGTTATATTTGTCGAATTTATAATTTCATAAATTATAGAATCTACACTTGTAAAATATAGAAATAACCACAAGTTGTTCACAATGTAGTTTTTACATCTAAAAAAATGTTTTAAATACAATTTTAATTTTTAACTAATTTTCAAAACAACTTCTTGACAATTTCAACAATGAACCATGTTATATATTATGTATATTAATTAAGTTCATTACAAATTAGTTGGGCCTGAAATTAAAAATCATTTTCCTTCTAATTTCATCTGACTTAATACTGTGTGTAACTTATAATCTAGTTGTTTCAGTTATGATTGAGAATGTTGTTTTCATAAACTTTATAAGTTTATTATTTTATATAATATTTTGTCTAGTTATAAATAGTTAAATTGAAATTTATGTGATACACATTTGAAAAATTCCTAACAGATATTATACAGTTTCTTACTTATAATATTATTTTATCACATATTTATAAACAAGATAGTATTTAATCATTTAGATTTATGGAATCTGTATTATATTAGTAGTTTCGTGCCTTATATTACTAAGATAAGATAAATAGTTTTATTTACCCGAACCCAATTCGTACAAAATTTAAAACTGTAATTATTTTCTGATTCAACTCGTATGTAGCTGTAAAATTACATACTTTTTAAAACCAGACTCATATGATTAGAATATCGTATAAAGTATGACGAACATTTAAAACCATAAAATATATTTATACTATTTAATAATTATTAATTATGTAAATAAAAAATAGATATAAAATGTAGACTATTAATAATAATAATAAAATTGATGTAAATTTATTTTTATTGTAATTATTAAAAATCAATAATAATTATTATTTAGCAATCATTACATTTAGTAAGTAAGGAAAATCGCATCCTATGTAATTTTTTTATTACATAAAATAATAAACACTTACTACATTGTTGTTAAGCTTAGTACTGGCCCCCATATTATATTAATCCTTTTAATCTTTATATTATGTTATGGTATATAATATATATCATAATATTTAAAAAGTTTGACCTTGAATATTGACTCATTTTTAAAATAAAATAACGTTGACACAAGTTCTGTTAGTAAAAAAAGGGGTAAAAATAGGTACCTACCTATATACTTTAATAGTTTCCAAAAAAAAAAACTTATAAACTTTTTACTAAAATGCTTATAATAAATTTAATTAGAACCGTTAGATTCGATCCTATTCATTACTATATTTAAATATATAGTAACTGTATTTTAGTAATGTACAATTATAAGAATGAATAAGTAATTAACAGAACAATCAACTTTTCTCACACCAGTGATAATTATATTTTAAGGTTGACAAAATCTTATTAAATATTAAATAATATTAAATAATATTAGTTTATCACATTATAAATTTAATTTAAAAAGTATATCAATTTTAACAAAGATTTTTCTGAAACGACATTAAAGCACCTAACAAATGAAATATAGATTAAATAATACTAGTACTTAAAATATATTATTTATAGAATGTATAAAATATATGAATATATTACACGTGTTTTAAGGTTAACTACCTAACCATAAAAAAATAAAATGTGAATAAGATACTATAAATATATTGCATGCAAAATACATTTTAATAGTTATAATATTCTGTTAGATCCAGAAATAATAATAAACTATAGGTAGTAATGATAATTCATACATAAAAAGTTGTGATTTTTAGTTAAAAAATATGTATAATCTCCTTATATTAAATAGATTCATACTATTAAGTTTTCCTTATATATTATTGATAGTCCAAAGGTAGATATAAATACTTATCTTAACTAAAACTATCATTACACATTCGAAATGATATGGTTCTTAATTATAATTTAATTATATCTAATTATTTACTTATTTATTTTTTATTAAACTGTTAGATACAATGAAACGTAATTTTTACCTACAATTTATAATAGCTATATACAATGTTATATTTTTCAAGAATAGATATTTTGTATAATATTATTTAAATACTATTTATTTTCAATCAAAATAAAATAACAAGATTAAAATTTAAAATAAATAAAAAATTTTACATTTATTTTATTTTTGAAAGTTACAAAAAACAAACTTTAAAAATTTTTTTTTTAAATAATATAATATTAGTAAACAATAGAGTACAGAATATAGGCTTTTTATATGTTTTTAATCTAATATATCAAATTATACAAGGAAGACAATGGCTTATTAATTATTTATCAAATTAATTAAAATATATTTCAAGAGCTAAAATTCAATGAATACCAAAAATGTTTATTTTTAAAAAGAGAAAACAGAAATGTTATTATAGAATTGAATATTTGAGTGTGGAAACCCTTTCCTAATAGCACCTAAATTCGATTTTTAATTTATTTTATTATTTTATACTTAGGTGTTGAATAGGTTTCTGAATTCAACGCATTAACAATTTCTTTTATTGTTTAGCAAATATTAAAATTAATTTTCGGTTTGAGTAATCAAATTGCGTTTAATAATAATATGAATAAAGGTTATATTATATTTAGGTAAGTTTAAATTTATTTTAATGAATTCTTCAATGGTATATTTTCAATTCATTAAAAAATGAAGTAAACTGAATAGTTAAATTTTCGTTTCTATGTATAAAATTGATTATATATTACTTTGAGGATTCATTAGCTTAGGAATCGGTGAGAGCTGAACAAATGTATGACAAAAAAAAAATAAGACATAGCCTAACACATAATATATTATTACAATTCTAAATAATAAACGAAGGAGATAATGCTAGCTTAAATCAAAAAATAAATAACAACTAATGGAATGAATTAAGACAATATTATATTAAGAGGATTTCAGTACACTTTATTTTGTTTTCTCTTTCTCATTGACCTACGAACAACATAGCATGTTTCCGTTTAGTTGAATCAATCTTGTATAGTTGGCTTTAATCTGAGAGTGAATTGACCTATTATCAAAATTAAAGAACTCAATTTTAAAAGCATCATCTACATTATCTGTACTTATACGTTAGAATTTTATTAAACTTCGATTTTTCTATGATGTATAATGAGAAAAGAATTTTAAATCATAATGTTTTACATACGAGTACTCGAAACTTTATAAAATTTTAAATATTTTAAAAAACTAACATATAAATACAAATAATGTTATTAACTTTTGTTTGATAATAGAACTATTCACCCTCGTGTTAAATATAACAACACATGATTAATTCTATTGAACGCAATTAGTTTTTAAAAAATGTATAATATTATTAAATTAACGTATTATTAACGTAGGTAGCTTAGCGATAAAAAACAAAATATAATTCGCTGTCTCTCTAATATTCACTTTATCAATATTATACATTATTAATGACAAAAATAAAATGTTAACAGTTAACCACAAAAAAATGTATATTTATTTATTAACAAATGATTTTCACGCTGTACATAATATATAACATAACTTAGGTACTATGTATAAGTAAAATACAATAAAAATAAAGATAAAACATTTTATACTGAAATGTTTATTAAATTTAAGAATATTAATATTAATATTTTCTTTGTATCTAGTACAATATTCATGAGGATCGTTACATCTTGTATTAAGTCTGTTTTTATAAAAAGCATATCCCTTTTTAAAAAACAAGACTTTGATATTATAAACTTTAATTCTTAATATAATAAAACTAGTTAAAACTATTGTATGTTTTGATTCATTTAAAATAAGAGATTGACTGATAAAATATTTTCACCCATGGATATTATTTATTATTAACTGTTAGATATAATTTGTAAGACTATTTTCAAAAAAAAAAATTGCATAGTTCTTAAATTACTTTTTATATTTTTCAATCTTAATATATTATTTAATTTGTACATATCATCTGTGATTGGAGTTGGTTGATTTTAAGCGATGTTGACAAAATAAAAAATCTCATAAATTTTAAAATACTAATGGGCTACAAAACTGTGGTTCATGTCACATCAATTATGTATCTGGGATGATTGTTAAAATAAGATCTGTTCTGGTTGTAACTAGGAAAATTCAAACTACGTATACTACTTGTTTTCTTGCTATAACTACTTCAAAATTTATTTTAATAAAACATAGGTATTTTAGTTTAAAAATATTTTTGTTATTTGATGTAAGTTCAAGTCATCTATAAATAAAGGAAGATATATTTTTAAGTGATTTTATAGAACATTTTTAATATTTATCGCAATTAATTTGCTATGTTTAAGTTTATAATTATAATTTTTATTGATATTGAAGAAATTACTTTGAGACAACTAATAGGTATAGAATTGTCATTTATATTTCAGCGAAGCAATGAATGTATTGATTTTACAATGGGTGTTTTATTTATTAATTTTTTTGTTTTTGTACATGATAAATGTCGATAAATTGACTTGATTTTTAACTTTTAGTTTTGGATAGCAAGTAAGATGTGTTTAGTCGAAATTATTTTTATAACCGAGAAAAAAAACCAATAATTAGAAAAAACTGAAATTTTTATGTTAAATCAATGTTTGATTAAATTAATTTCTTTATTTTGTTTTATAACTCAAAAATAAATAATCACAGAACTTGACATTTTAACAGAATTTTAATACTTATACAATCATTTTCTCTGTATTATACTATTATATAATTTCTTTAAAATATTTGTTTGTTTAATTTTTAGACAATTAAATTTTTTTTTTTTTATAAATGAGTAAAAATACTTGACAATTTAATACAAAATTTCTAATGATAAGTTGTCCATTTCCCCAATTAAAAATTGTTGAAAATTTATAGTTACAAAATTTTTTATAAACATTTTTTTAATTATTATGTATTTATTATTTAAGTTAAAATCTGCAATCTATATAACATTTTTGTACAATAATCAAATTTGACAATCGGTGAATAGGTAAAATATGAACGATGAATAATATGAATTGGGAAATTACCCATTAAAGGTAATACCTAGCACGTGTGTTAATTACTGAGAAAGTAAGAAATGCTAAAGCTCTGTAAATCTCAACAATTACAAATTATTTTGTAATTAAAAACTTTTCATTTTATACACATATTTTGAAAATCTAATACAAGATTCCCCATAATTATAGTTAATACTGAAACCATATAAGGAACTAGGTAAAAAATGTTTGAGAAAAATTAATTTATTTTTAGACTTTTTAAATTCAAATTTGAATGAAATACTTTATTTAAACAATAAATAACGATATTAATTATTTCATTGTAATTTTTTAACATTATTCGTGATAACATAAAACTTTTACAAGCATGATATAATTATGAATTTTACTATATGTATTAACATTTTTGATCTTTTTTAAGGTATTATCTGTTCATACTATAAAACATATTTTTACTGTTTATGGTATTTTTAGAAACATGTTATTAAATTTTGAATTATATAGGTTGATACAATGTAGTATAAATATCTATTATTGTAATAATTAAGTACTAAAAATAAAATAAATTATTTTAATAATTCTAAAAAATAACATAAAATAAAATAAATTAAACTTAGTGATTTAATCTGAAAGACTGTCTCCTTTTAAATTTATTTTTCGTATACAATAATATATCATTAAATTCAAATTAAACACGAACATAATTATGACCTAGTCAACATCTAATTATACAACAAAGCGGTATTTTTTTTTTTTTTTGTCTGTATAAAAAGTTGATGATTTAGATATTCAATAATAAATTTAAACGAGCTTGATAAAAATATATTTACCTACCTTGAAAGTGTCAGTAGAATAATTATAAATAAGTTTAACAGATGAATTTTTTTTTTCAAAAATGTTTGAAAATTTTGAATTTTTATTTATTACATATATTAAAGGTAGTTTTAATTCGATTATTATATTTGGAGAAACAAAATTATGTACTATGTTTGTGAGATTTTGAATTCTTAAATAATCAAGAGTTTGATCTTTAAGAGTATTTTAAAAAAAAAGATGATCTTAAAATACAATTTATTAAAAATATTCAATTCACTTGAAAAGCCTTCAGTAATTTTTTTATGTATGAAGTATTGATTGATAATTTAATGGTCTTTATAAATTTATGTTTGTTACTCATTATTTAAGTTGATAAATAGTGATTGTTATGTAAAATTAATAATAGACCATTAGGTTAGGTTAATTTTAAATTTGAATAAATTACCATACAATCTTGATTTGTTGAAGAAGTGTTGACTCCAATAAAAAAACAAGATGTTTGTCATAAAAAAATACAATATTTTTTAGTTATTTTGATACACTGCAATGAATTAAGTTTCATATCAATTTTCAAAGAGTAACGTAAAGCAGCGGATATTTAGTTACACTAATCCCTAGAGGGTGTAATATATGTAATATATTGTTTATAATGAATTGAATAAATTTCTGTATTATGCTTATAAAATTTTTAAACAATTTATTGTATATTAAAACACTACAAATATTTTATTCATAATTATTAATGAAAAACATTGTCTAAAAATAACTAAACTAAATTATGTATATTACATTGTTTATATAAATGTTATACAACACAACTCGAATAAAAAGTTGTTTATAATAAATAATGTATAAAAGAAAACCAAATAAATATATGTTTTATCTTACCTTTTTAATTAAAAAAATATAAGCAAATAAAAAAGAATATACATGAAGTATATTTTGAGTATAAGATTAAATTTTACTATTTAAGGTATGTAGAAAAATCTTTTCAAATTGTTAACTTATTTTTTAAAGTGTTAAAATTATTATTGTTTAAAACTAATTTATTTTTTTATTAATCAAAATTTTATTCAAACAAAATTAAAAAAAAATTATTAAAGAACTAAACAAAATAAAATAATACATAAATATATATTATAACTTTTAGTTTGAATGAACTCTTTTTAAAATTATAATAAAAAATAAAAACATTTTTATGATTATATGAATAAGATATATTTAATGGCTTTAAATGATCGATTTAAGAGCATTTTAAATAAAATAATAGCACAAAAAAAAATCTAAATTGAAAACGTCTAGACACTCTAGTAAAAACGTTGCCAACGTATCGTTCATTTACAATAATAATTGCACATAAACTTCTCAAGCATATTTATCAAACAATTGTTCTAAATATGTTATATAAAAAAATCTTTTCAAAATTATGTCAGTATCTTTGAATGTATTTATGTTTGTTGTAAACTATAAATTAAAATACATCATAAACTTACTATTTAATTTAATTAACGATAGTTACAATAATAAAATATTATTCTTAATTCAATCGAATCAGATTAAATAATTATGTGTTTTATAAAATGTAATCTAAGATTTAGCTCTATCCATCGCAGATTCACGTCACTAAATCAACGGGACCTACAGCATTTTCACTCAGAGGTGCTCTAGCTTGATGTTTTTCAGTATGGCAATTTAGAACATAACGACATTTACTCGTAGTGAATATAATTCCATTAAGGTTGACATAGTGGTAGTGGTTATCCCATTACAACGCTGACAAGTGAATTCGTGTCAAATGATACTAGATTTAGAAATTCTTAATACACCTTAGTTTTTTTAACAACGTACTTTTTTTTCCTTCCTTGATAAGTGGTAAGAAGTACACAAATTTAGTACTACTTTATTCGTTATACGGAGAGATAAAACAAATGGATCCAAATTAACTCTTTGGGTTGTATATACTTAATTTATATTGCTTAAATAAATTATACCTCCAGGATTGTGATATAATAAATATTAAATGATAATATTTTTAATACTTTTTAATTAAATTTTTAGATTCTGAACAGTAAGACTAGAATTTTTTGATAAAAGTAGATTTATTAATTCCTAGTATAATTATAAAAATAAAAAAACTGTTATAGATATATTTAAGCCACACTCATTCTTAACAAAATCTATTTTGTTTTATGTTTATTATTATTTTATTTATTTTATTACTATTGTACTTGAAAAAATATTAAGATTTTATTATTTTTTATTCATTAAAATACAATAAAAAACAGTAGTAATTTGACCTTTTAGATATTTTTTTATTAAAACTTAAAATACTTTTAAATAGACATAAAAATGAAATGAAAGGATAATAAAAACAAACACATTAAAAGGATTGCTCTTTTAATTTTTAGTAAATTTTAATATATACCTTTAGTTGCATGAATATAATATTGATTTTTTTTTAAAAAAAGTATGATTTATAGTGTAAAAATGCAATAATTTTTTTAATTTGTCATTTATAATTTTCATTAAAGTGTATGTTATAAAATGAAATTATTATTTATAATTATAAATATTGATTATGCTATAATTTATTTAAATATCAAACAATCAAGTTGTAATGTGTTTTTACGTTAAAATTATTATATTTTACAATTTAATTTTAAGTATAAGTTAAATTGTAGGAGGGCAGTGCGCATATAGGTATATCACAAAGGTACAGTCTATAAATAGCTCTGATTTTTTTATATAAAAAATAATTTAGCTTTCCTAGCCAGTAGGAAAGAATATAACATTTTCAGTTGTTTACTTCATTATCTATATCAGTGTTTAAAATGTAACAAAGATTTAAAAAATTTAATTAATTTTGTTATAGTTAAAACTATTTATTGTGTGTTGTAACTAGAAATATTAAAATGCTATCTTATATATTGGCTATGATATTTACATGGATTAGATACAGAATTATACTCTTATTAAAAATTTGTGAAAACCAATTTTATGTCGTATTTCTTTAAATTTATAAAATAAAAACTGTAAATGAAACATATTTTAAACCATACGTAGTTTTGTTTACAATATTAAGATTGTTATTTTTCATTCATGACAACTATATAAATACGTAGTTATAGTAATAATAAGTCATAAAGCACTAATGACAAAGTCGTCAAAAAAAAGAAAAATTATACATTTTGATTTATTTCCATCATTAAAATCTAGTAATGGTTATAGTGATATTTTTTTATGGGTGACGTAAATTTCAATCTACTCCATATCATAAAAAATAATTATCATTCATGATAAACAAAATATTTTATTTTTTATCGGCAGATCAAATAAATAAAATAAAAATGTCATTACATTCTTATTAATACGTCTTTAGTTTTTATAAGAATTATAAATTTGATTTCGAAATGAGATTTCTAATTATATCACTAATTACAAATTATATATAATCTATATTAACTATAAATGAAAAATAGATTCATTAAAAGCTCAACTATAATATAACATCCACTCTGTTGTGTTGTCTTATCATGCTATTGCTGTCTTGGTTCTTTAACAATAGCTTTATCGTACTGTTACGTTCACGAATTTGGCCCAGTAAAATTGTGAGACATTACTTAAAACCACCTACACATCGATGAACCAAGATTGCCTATACATCGCGCCGGTTACCGATTATAAATATTATAATATACATCATGAATGTACACACACAGAGACAAAATACACAATGTATTAGGCTTTACCCAAAAATCAGAATAAATTTTTACATGATACATTAAAATGAATCCACATTATTAAATCTTTTATTTTGTTCAACAATTTATAAGGTTTTAAATTATGTAATTCTTATAGATTGCTAAATTATGTTGACTTATTATAATCATTATTTAATCTTTTTTTGTTTTGTTTTGTTTCTACTCAAAATGCAGAAATGTATAATATATATATATAAATTTTTAATAATAATGAAGTTGAACACACACAGATACAACGTAAAGGAATTTAGTTTACTCTTCTAAAATACTAAAAAAATAAAAATAAAATTTAATATAAATTATCTCGCTATCCTTGCCATTATTATATAACGTATTAACTTCCACAAAACATTATTCGGGGGGTAAAAATGACCACACTGTTCCAGTTTTTTGATTACATTTTTTAAGACTCTCGGACAACTTATATACTATATACAACTCTATACAATGATAACATAAAAATACAAAAAGAAACTGCATGACCCTAAAACCAATAGATGTGTTGCCTTTCTGTGGAAAACTAAAAACCGACGGTCATCAATAACATATAATACATATTTTATAATGATTACTTGTAAAACAATACTTTTTGCACGTAACCTTCTGCCATGCGCTCACGCCCACACAAAAAGTATAATGCATATAAACGAACCACCGCAGCAAACACACACACACACACACACATCAATCTATTCTATATATAAAACCACCCCCTTTCCTCACGATATATTTTCTCAACGATTGCGAGCACTACCGCCAAGCGTATTATTATAATTTTATGTACTATATACATATATACGATCAGGAAAAAAGTCATCAGAGAAACATGGAATAATAGTACCTATATATATACCTATACCGCTACGAGTAATAACAATAAGTGGTACGATTTTAACAGAATATTATGTACAACGTATAAGTATAATAAATGTATAACATATGTAAAACTTATAACAATCGTACACACACCGCACGTTCACGTGATGCTTATATATAGTGTTGACAAAAAGCATGGAAGTATATACGGGTAGACGATATATATATGGATAAATGAGTACCGACATTTTATACATTTCGACGAATCCTACGAACGAACACATTCGCCTGAACAACCGAATTTATCCCACCAAAATATTATACCTATACAACGCATATAGATATTATATAGGTAAGTAATACAATAATAGTACATAGCTGGTATTTTATTATACGGTATAGTAGTCGTGACGTGCGGCATATATCTTACGCGGAATCCATTCGCGTCTCTCGTATCGCTATATTATTATATTATTATATTATCCAACACACCAGCGGTACCCGCCTCCACCTCCACCATATCAAACCTCCATATGTATAACAACACCTGTGGCACTCACGCTTATACGTATTATATAACAATGAGACTGCACGAAATCCACAGATGTCCCGATTTTGTTTCGCCGGGTGTGTGAAACACTTTCAAAAGCTCCTTTGGGTTCTGCAGAGCAATAAACGTTTTCTTTTGCGCGTTCGTTTTCCCATGTGATAGTGACTGTTACGTTTTCATGAAAAAAATGTTATAATTTTCAACTGTAAATAATAATAAAGAATATGTGCACTAATAGTGCAGCACTATATCGTGCAGGGTGTTTCTGACAATATAACATTATTATATTGTTGTTACACGCGATGGCCGGTCAGGGGCATTATACTTACCGCAGATGATGTCTTACTAACTGTGGCTGTTGAGATAAATGAACGATTATAAATTATAATAGATACTAATTTTAAAAGTCAGACAGTTAAATCAACACGTTAACATTAGATATTACTTTTTTTCTAAAATTTTGGTTGTTTTACTGCACTACCACTACTGGAAAAAAAATTGTACTATTATAATCGCCTTAAACTAAATTGCAGATATTTTACTTTTAATATCTAAAACTAATTTTTATTTTATTATTTTACAATATTTGTAATAAAATCAATCTATATATTTTGTTGGTACACAGAAAGAGATTTCTAATGAAAATATTTACGTACGTGTCTCCAACCAACCCATACCTCGCACGATTAAATTTAAAAAATAATTTCGTTTAGCTGTAGTGATGGTGAATCCACCTTAACTCGGGTGGATTGTCAACACGATAGAATTAAAAATAAATGTTCCTAATTAAGATCTATACTTCAATTGATAATTCGCATAAATACAAAATATTTGATTAAATATGATGCGATTTATACTATGCACATTTAGTTGTTTCACTATATAGTATACTGCAACATATTTTAAATCACAGAAATGAAAATTAGTTAAAAAATAATTTAAACCTGCGCACCTACGTTTAAACAAATAATTCATTTACTCGACATAGTTAATGATTGATAGCGAATTGTTGACAACGGGTGACAACATTGACGTGTGACCAATAAACGCCAAAGGTTAGCCGATAGTATCTATGGATACTTATTATAGCCCAAAGGGGTCGTCTCTAAAACATAAATAATATCTAGGTGCCTATAGTTACTACAACAGTAATTATATGTGTGTGGGTGTGTTATGTGTGTATAAGGTTAGGTTACA
This sequence comes from Aphis gossypii, assembly GCF_020184175.1. NCBI lineage: Eukaryota > Metazoa > Arthropoda > Insecta > Hemiptera > Aphididae > Aphis > Aphis gossypii. The sequence continues at coordinate 28,061,092 of NC_065531.1, forward strand.
TGTAATGTGTTTACCTGTGAGGTTAATAATACTAGTAATTTAAACAGAACATTAATTAAATATTATACTGTAATCATGCTATTTGGTAGGAATGACGAACCAGCGACTATAATATATTATTATGTCGATACGGGCGCATCGATAACAACGAACACATTAATAATATATTTATAGTATGTACACGTATAATGTATTTCGCAGAAACTAAATAAATAACCATTTTTTTTTTTTTTTTTTTTATTATTATTATTATTATTCACTGGCTGATAGGAGGTGGGCATTTTCGTTTAACAACCTATACGTTCATCGTTACTCTTCACGGTCACGTGCTGGAGGATTATAAATTTTACGATTGGAATTAAAATCAAATAAACGCGTGTATGTAGGTAAACGACATTACCGCAACAGGTATTTTTATAAACCGTTGGATGTTATTTTTATTATTCTTTTTTCCACGTAGAATAATATAATACTTTTTCATTTTTTTTATTTTTTTCATTGTGAAAAGGGGATTTTTTCAAAATTGTACCAAGTACTTTACTCTGTGAATAAAATCACATGAAATCAACATCAGCAACATAATTTAATTATTCGTTAACGGTATTACGTAGAAAAATCATGTAACGTATATATATATATATATATATATATATATATTATTTAAGGTGATTCACCAAGTGGGAAATATATCATAATATACCTTCTTTATTTTTTTAATAATGTAGGTACCCATGTAAAATCTGATTTTTAGGATTTTAAAATATACTAAAATACCATATTTTAAAATGTTAGAGATTTATCTACTTAAATATGTTTGTAAAGATCCAAACTTCTATTTTTTAAATAAAAACCTCTCTTTTCTACTGTAATTTTATATATATATATATATATATATTGACGTTATTAAATCAAAATTTAAACAAGTAGTTTTTTATTTATATTATTTTGTGTATTAAAGATAATACTATAATAGATCTGTGATAATAATTTATAATAATAGCGCCATAACATTAATTTAATAAAAAAAAAAACATTTTTAAGGACTATATTATGCTCAGTATAAATATTTTAATAACTAAAATACTACTCGTTCAAATGTTCTATTTGTTATATCTAAATTATTCGTTAAATAACTTATAGTAAAAGATGAGTTCTATTTTGAAAAATAGATTTATTTTATATTAACACAGGACACACCTTAAGTAGGTAATAAAAAAAATCTCAATAAAAATATGGTTTTTATCTAAATGTATGTACTATGTATTAAAAAATCCAAAAAACAAGGATTTGAAAATATTCATCATAAAAAGAAAAGGAAAAATGAGGATGATCGTGCTTACGGTAAATCACCCTGTATAATATATGTGTGTTTATTACCACCGCGTACAGGAATTATATATTCTTACAGGTAAAACTTATAGGCCATAGGGTATATATGCATTTATTTACGATTAACATAATGGTATTTATTATTTGGTAAGGAAAAAAATAGAAAAAACACAGTATCTCTGGTATTATGGTAAGCTAAATCCTAAGAGAAAATCCACCACATTTCATGGGACTATAAGCTTTAAAGAGAGTATGTATTATCCTACCTTTAGTATGAAAAGTATAAAGGGCCTTAGCGCACTCGAGTCTCAACATATACTCTTTTTAAAATGAAAAACAATCCTTAGAATTACAATGTACTCAAATCCATTGCGTTAATACTCCTCTTACATAATAAAATTAGGATTGCTCTCTACGTTTAACAATAAAAATAAATGAAAACAAAAATTTGATTATAATCGTGTTTATCCGATAGAAATAAAAACTACTTTTAATACAGCATATATTATATAACGTATATTTTAAAAATTTAACTTAATTAAATGTAAAAAGACTAATACTAAATTATAATTTATTATTCTAAAAATTATACCAAAAATAATATTGATCAAAATTAATTTTATAGTTATCTTAATTTGGTTTCTTATTGTTTTTAATATACTAATAAAAACATTAAATGTTTTGAATTTTCAGAACAGTATATTTTCTTATTATAATATATTCTGAACTCATATTTACTTTGTTTTTTTACAAAATATTATTCTAATAAAATACAATATAATCTTTGTATAATTCTCATTTTCAAAAATTGTATAAAATGAGATATTCCAATTCAATTATTTGATGAACTATACCACTGATTATTATTATGATACCACATATAACAGCTGCGTAATATATTTTTTTTTAAATTTTAGAAATATATATCAATATACATTTAATTCAGTAAAACTATAAACTAAATTACTCAAATATATTCATTAAAATGAATATTGACTATTGTTCAAAAAATATATTTTAATTGTTTATAAGTAGGTAGTTGTTACTGGCATATTAATATAATGAAATTATTTGTTTTTGGATTAATAGTTGGAGAGATATTTCTTTCATCACAACACTTTTAGTTAATAAGCTTGATAATTTCAAATCACGCTAATCTTTTTCAAGTCTAAGAGATCCTTTTCTTTTATTATTATATCACAATAATAGGTATATCGTTGAGTCGGATAAGCTGTGTTAGACTATACGATTTTAGTAAAGTACCTACTTAATTTAAAATGTTGCTACGTTTCCTAATTCGTTTAACTATGTGTTATAATCATACTGTCTAATCCCAATAGGTTATATGCACATTTAATAATTGTATCTAAATTTGTGCTATTATCAAAAATTAATTTAAAAAAAAAATAGTAATTAGTGCACGTAATTTTTTTTTTAAAGTGTTAGCATAGTTTGTTTTATTCTTAATAATAAATCGTTAAATTATTATAATTTATAAGTAACAACTTCTTAAATGAACTAAAAGATTCAGTATTTTCTTACATACCTATATAGGTTAGTAAGCTCTGTAAGCAAAAATATCCAATTATAGTTTTGAAGTTTTCATATTTTACATTGATCACCAATTTGATTATTTTTTAAATTATATTATTATGTATAATGAATCAACTTGTGTGGGCAAATTTCAGAATATCCTATCTTATTATAACTTCGAATTGGTATTATGAAAATAACAAGGAAAAAAATAAAAACCACCGTATAGCGTTTTATTGACTATTCTTTGTAACAAAGGTGGCCACCATTCAAGACACAATTTAACTTTTTTACGTATGTACCGAACTACATAATAAATAAAATACATCATTATATTGTGCAAGATGCAACATCGTAACATAAAAAAATTACTCATCCCTGTATACTTTTCTAATTATGACTATCAAAACAATGATAAAATAAAACTGTCGTTTTTTTTTTAACACTCTTAAATTAAATCAAATATAATGAGTGTTGCGTTAAAAACAAAAAAAAATTTTTTCATCGCACCATATTACAGCTATAAACGTTTGAATAAGAACAACACGTAAATAATTGTACGTCTATAATTACATTATATTAATATAATTGCCGCTAAACCGTTACTAAACGTTTGGTGTAAATCAAGCGTTAATGATGATAGTATATTTCACAGGATTCGGACATAAATCGTTGCCAGCCCACTCGAACCTTTTTGGCAGGTATTAGTTGATCTTCGCTTTTCTCGGTGTTAACGTAGCCGCCCACCATTGCTATTGCCGTCACTATAGATGTTGCAAAAGTTAGCGTATTCCACCCGCCCGATCGTGATCGAAATCGCCTCGCAGCGTTCGCATTTCGCTCTAAATAGGAATCCATTGTTTGCTTTCTTTTCTGTAGTCGATCGGTTATTGTAGGTAAGCGTAAACCGTGAAACTCATACAGCATTTATAAACGAAACCAATTAAAATTATTTCCCCTATTATGATGACTATATTCTATCTTCAAAATAATAACTGATTATATTGATTATATTATTATTGCCTTTATATGCTAATTGCTAGTACATTTTTGTACCTAACCCATAATATAAACATTATATATTGTTGGTTTGACTTGTTTGTGTTGCAAATTTCAAGACATATGTGCCTAATGTATTATGCATACGATAACTTTAATTTAAAACAAAAAAGAGTTCTTGACAAAAATATCGTAGTCGAATACGTGCATCATTTGAATAGAATCCAAATATATCACGAAAATTGGTTGTATTTACAAAACAACCGTAATGCATTTAAACTAATGAGTAGGTAAGTTCCTACCTAACTACTATCGACCTACATGAGTACGTCATCTAATAATTTCAAAAGTTCAATCCTACAAAATTAAAAAGTACAAATGTAAATTCATTACCTGCTTTACTTTGATATGATTTAAATATTTACATGTCAAAAAACCTTTTAACATTTTTGAAAAATTAAATATACTTAATGTATTATTGCTATTTTTCACATAACAAATAGTAATCGATTTAAAAGTTATATTCGGCGTCTTATAATAATATAATGTCCTAAATAGGAGTATTTTGTTGTTTTAAATTCTAAAAATATCTTGAAATTAACCATACTTGTATAGTTATACATGTACAGTAAAATAATAAAATACTTCTTTGACAACCAGGATTTGACCTTAAAGAGTAAAAAAGTATCCACAAACAAAATTACCCTAGAGACTAAATTAAAACATAAGACCAAAATAAAATTAATATAAATTGACCTTTTAACACTGAAAAATGTATAGTTTAGAAATACTATTATATGTAAAATACTTTAATATGTACCTATCGTATATACCTATGTAGTAATTTAATAATTATACTTCAGGGTTTAACAAATTTAGTTTTAAAAAATGTTGAAAATTATTATGTTAATTTTAATCGTATTAATAGTTGCTATAAAAGTTCTTATCATTTTAAAAATACTATCAATGTACGAATATCGCTGTAGGATAGTTTATAACGATTCTGACATAGGAATATAATTACAAAAATGAAAATATTTCGTTATTTCAGAATGTCCACCCACTGAAGATGGATTTGAACGGTTTGCTTGTCCCTCTCCAGATAAGGAAGGACGGTTCAGGTGCATAGACGATCACGTTCTGTGTGACGGATACATTGACTGTCCGAATGGTGACGATGAAGATAGAAAGAATTGTTTCTTCTTCAAAACAGTAAGAAAAAAAAATAATAATTACAAGCTTAATCGAATGCAATTTGTTTTGGAAACGAGAGGGTAAAACACCATCACATTAATCAATTTAATAAAACTCCATTTTAACGCTAAAATAATTTAATCTCCTATCCCATTACTTGAGTTGTGAATTTTGAAAATACTACAAGAATAAAAAAAGACAAAGAATCACTTAAATAAAAGAGTTTTAGTCAAAGCTCTTAAATTTTAATATGCAAAAAATATATTAAGTTTATTTTTATTTAAGCTTTTACAGATTATCAACATTATTATTTATACATATAAATTGCAAATAAAAATATCAGTTTGTAACATTATTTTATTTAATTTTTCCCTAATACTTATTCAAAAACAAAAATATAGTACAAAACATGCATATTAGGTGCATTGAAAATATTCATCAATAAAAATATTAAAATTAATTTTCAAAGTAAAGTTAAGTTTGTGAATTAAATAACATAATAAATTTCATACCTGTACATTTTTCACAAACTTTCATTTTTCAATTCTGAAAAACTAATTTTATTGCTCATATATTAAAGCTAATAATTATCTATCATAGATATTGAATAGAAAAAATTATCATTACATATAAATAAAATATTATAAAAATTTTAAAATTAACATTTTTTCAGACTAAAGCTCATCTGGACATACTGGCAGACGCTCTTCTACGATGGGCAAGAGGACGCTAATCCAAAATGTAATTTAAAATAATATCTTGATAAAATGTCCACGATAATTTTAATTCAAAAACCATAATTTAATTCAACAAAATAATTCTCCTTCTATAGGTTTGATTCAAAAATAATTTTTTCCCCCAGAAACTTATTTAAGTTATTTATAAAAATTGTTCGCATAACATGCGCGCAAACAAACGACAAAAATAATTTACAGGAAAAAATGGAGGCCTGGAATACAAAACGCTTTTTGGCGTACTACTACTGATGTTACACCGGTAAACATTTCAAAAGTCTATTAAATTATATTAACCACGTTTTCCTCTTTTATGTGCTCATAACATTATAATTTCATTTTAATATTACCAAGTTCCTACAATAGTTGTTGTTACCAAGCATGTGTCATGTTGATGTACCTATTTTCGTACGGGTTGTATATTAATATATTGATTTTTTTTTTAACTCTATCTGTGGTCACTGGTCAATCAGATCTGTGAATTAGATCGCAATAAATCATTGTGTGTTTATTTAAATCGTGAATAATAGAATTTGTAAATAATATTAATATTACTACTACTATTAATTATTATTACTACTACTATTTTTATTATACTATTAATTCTATTATATTTATTACTAAATTTTATTGTTCAACCTATGCTTCCGCATGTGTTTTTATTGTTCCCACGGCCATTTTTAGATAATAATACACTGAAACAAGTTTTTTTTTTTAAAAAAAAGATACAAAATATTCATTTTTATTAAAATTATACGAAAGAGTTTATTAAAATTATACACGACTTTTTATGAAAAAAAAAAACTAACCTACAACGTTTATTATTATCATTTGTATTTATTTACCCAGACATTGCATGTGCCTGTTCTACCCGAGTTTGTTTAACCCTATTTATCATAAATATCACATCACCTAAATCTTATTTATTATACTTTGACGGTACTATAACTTTGAATGTATCTTAAATATGGACGAACTAAAAACACAAGGTATACCTGTATGTATTTTTAATGAACTATAACAAATTTATGAAAATCCTCATGAAATGATTAGTGCCAATCCCTGTAGTGTATGTATTTGTATTCAACCTGTTTAAATAGAATGAGACATGCAGATTGCACATTTTTACATCGTGATGAAAACAACATCGTAAAGGTAAGTAATTTATAATTTATTCAAAAATTGCATTACATTTTGATGTTTTAACATTCTAGTATGTGTCGTTATTTGTTTGTGTGCTCTTGCAAAACGCCAACAATACCTCGTTTTTCTTTATGAGAATTAAAGGTACATATTAGACGTTATAGTACCTGAACTATAATTAAACTGTTAAGGCTTTAGAATATATAATAATAATAATAATAATAATAGTATCATATACATAACGAAAATAATTTTGTGAAATTATAAAAGAAGTTTGCGTTGAACTGATAATAAATTTAAAAATCTCACTATTTAAAAGCACATTATCCAAATTCTTCATCTACGAATTATATTTGATGCACTGGCACGCATTACATATAATATACTTAATTCCATAATACTACTTTTACATTTAAATTAATTTTTATATTATACATTTTTTATCATCTCTATTATAACATTTAACGAGATTAATATATTAACTCTTTACAACAGTATTTCCTTTGTATTTGCAAATCACACTGAGACCATAGTTTTATTATTTTTATTATAATACTAAGTTTAATACTAACATACTATAATAGTACATTAGTATTACATTTTTTTCTTGTTTAACTAGGTATGTCAATTTAAGTTTAAAAAATAAATTACTTCAAAATTATTGATTTTTCTAAACCTAAATAATTTCAGTAAAACCTGTCTAATGTGGAAATGGTTACGACTCGGTATTTTTTCCATTCTTTTTTTCTATTTAATTCATATTAAAAACAAAAATTACAATGATAGATTTTTATTATTTTATATTTACATATCATCTATTATTACATTATAACTAATTTTTACTAAAATTAAAAAAATAATATTAAAATCAAAAATTATTATTATTATATAATATTTCAAAATTGTATTACATAGTCTTTCAAAGTTCTTCTAATGTTTTTTGTTTTGTTGCGTGACTTGTCATTTTGAAATTATACATAGATATCTAGAATTTTGAATTTCACATTTATTTTTATACTGCCATTTATCTTTTGTTCTTTTATTTTTTATTTATTTATTTATTTTTTTTTTTTTGATTCAGTCTCTACATTATATACCTACATGACTTTTTTCCACGTTTGAAAAGTTCACAAATTTGTTTTATTTGTTACTACATAATTTAGTTTAACCAGTGGCGTATTTAGAGATTTGATGACCAGGAGATATTAAATATCATTTATTGCCCCCAAAGCTTAAACATTGTTAATACCTTTTTTCTTTTGGCGATTTCGCGTTATGAGCAACGAGGTAACCTAACCGCGGTCGGCAAAAGTTATCAACCCCTCCGACTACTTTCACCAACCGCGGACGGTTACCTCATTGCTCATAACGTGAAATCGCCAATAATTTACAAAAATATTGATATTAAAAAATTACAGTACATAATATTATGTTAAAAATTTATATTGAAATATTTAATTATTTAAAAATAAAATCAAAAAATCATCTAAATAAAAGAAATATATAATTTTAAATTTTTCGTGATATTTTTGGGTAGTAAAATCTTTAATGAGTTCAATATAACTAATTGATTTGGTTATTAAATATTCTTTATTTGAAATGGCTATATTATTTGAGCTGCTGGCATTCATTGAAGATCTTAAGTAATATTTTACTCTTCTCAAAGCATTTAATCACTCAGCTTACTAGATACCAGACAACACATTCACATACGTAATACAATATATCAACATTTGATATTCTGATACAGTAATATTTGATGATTTTCCACAATTCAAAAATGGATTTTGCAAGTGATATATTTTCTAATAAACATTTTAATTATCAATAGAAATGAATACATAAATTTATAAATGATTCGTCGAGATCTTCAGGATACTAATATTGTAATCCGATAGCGACAGGGTTCTCTGAATTTCGTATAAAGTTACTTATGGAAAGTCATCTTTACTACAACCATTATCATGTTTTATAAATAATTAAGCTTTATTTCTAAAATTTATATAATTTAAAGCTAGGCGGTATGTATGAATTACGCACTAAATTTTACACTACTACTACACTAAATGAAAAAACAAACGGATAGCAACAAAATAATTTATATGATTGATAAGTACCTAATAGATTTAATTAGATGTAGGAATTGTCAATTGATATAGATAATATTAATTGACTAACAATTTTAAAATTGATATTTCCATACTATACAGCCATGCAGGTGCACCATAAAATTTCTTAACATTACACTTAAGATAGATTTCATCTTATTCAAGAAATTATGTAATTAAAAATATTTTAGAGTCGCCAAAAATGAATAATTTTTTCATAAAAGACAGTATTCTATGTTAGTTAGATTCCATATTACACAGGTTTTACTGTATAAATAAACTTACTTATATTTTAACACTTCAAACAAAAGTATTAAAGTATAAAATATTTTCTAAAACGATGTTATATACATATCACAATTTATATGTAATTTTTGACCTAATATACATACATATTATATATATATATATATTTGTATACATAATTATATTATTATAAATTTAACACATTATAATCATAAATGCTTGTATTAATAGAGAGGGTATTAACGCTTCAGAGTTTAAGGCTTAACGTGACAAATGCACCTTTTAAAGATGTATAATATTAAAATGTACTTATATGACTTAACAGACTACATAGGCCAAAGATACCAAATATTAGCGTGCCTATTAGGTTACAGACAGTATTACAGTGTTATAGAACAATTATTGTCATGAAATTAATATGAATAAATTAAAAAATAAATTTATAGGTATACTATTATTTAATAAGCACTTGTTATTAATTTTATTCTATCAACATTTTATTTTTGATGAAATTAATAGGTGTATTAGAATGTTGTGAAACGTATTTCAGTATTTGAGTTTATATTCTTCTAATTTTGGAGTGCGTAGTATTATACCTATACCTACAATATATTTAAATTATATCCCAATTAAGTAGATAAACTGTCTACTATACGACGTAATGACATGATACATGATTATTTCGTCGAGGAAATTGACCCAGCACTTAATGTATACTAAACCCTACTTACATATTAATTTTGGTCACTTCTACTTTATTTAAGCAGTTAAACTCGTATTCCTCTCCAAAAATGTCCAATCACTGATCTATACACTAAATCGGGTTAGTGTATTTAAATAATTCGCATTTATATACTAGTATACAACAGCATGAAACTCCGAAAATCAGACGCTGAAAGTTAAAATATAGCGACGGTCTTTTCTAATACTACTATTATTGTTAATAATATTATATTATTTTATAGTATTGCATATCACATATCAATAAAAGAAACCAAAGCTCTGGAATTACACATACATGGTATGAGAAAATATTTTATACTCAGATCGATTTTGATTGTTGGCTGACAATAAATTCGGATTTATTTTAGGAAACCCTTTTTAATCAAAAATTCATCAGGAGCATATAATCGAAAACGGATAGTAAACATTATTATAAATTGTTATTACTTGTATTTACATTCATTGTATTCAAATTAAAATAAATTTATCATCACAGAGATTTAGAATTCCAAGTTCCAAAGTATTAAGTATACATTTTATAGAATTCATAGTTATTAATACTAAATCATTTATGAAAAATAATGTACAAGTTATATCCACTATTTTGTTTTTTTTTTTGTTTTTACGGAAATGCTATAAAAGTATAAACTACTTTTAGTTCAGAATCTCTTTTAAAATTTGACAATAATGGCTTTTACATTTAATTTAACAATATATATTTTTAATTCATTTGTCTCAACGATGAGTATACTAACTAAACTGTATGGCTATTAAGACTCTAGTGCTAAAAACGTGAATATTATTATTTATAATTATAATGTATGTATTTTTTTTTCATTTTTTATCACTTGAATGGAAATGCCTAATTTATTTTAACATTGGTCTTCCATTTGAACATAAAATAAAATTGCTTCTCAAGCTAAATTCCAATTCCTGTCCCTAATATATAAATATATCATTGAATTATTTTAGTAATAATAAAACAGATGGCTTAAATATTTTTAACTTTATGAATATATTGTTTAATTATAATCTCACATGTGCATTTCAATTAGCCACTATTTAAACCTAACATACTCATTAGAAACTTTTCACCATAGATACCATTTTCAAAACAAAATATTTTCAATGCAAAACATTTACTTCATATTTAACTGACCATAAATAAAATATGCAGTAGATTTTCAAAAACTTGGAGGTCTATTTACAATTTGAAATATTTTCTTATATAAAACAATTATAGATTCTAACATAAATGAATACAAATCATAGGCTTAATTAATTCACATATTTTATACATTTTAGTGTTTCATTAAAACGTATAAACTTTTCTTGATATTCTTAATAACCATTTAAATAGTGCTTTGAAAACTGATACTTGAAAAATTGTGGTGAAAATTCTGACAGACCTTCTCCCATGTCACCTTTTTTTTAATCAGTTTAAATTTATAATAAGTTTGATAATATTAAACGTGCTTTATTATTTAAATAATTTATATATTTTTCTTATAAATATTAAATTCTAATTTTTGAACTTCAAAAGAGGTTTAACATAATATATTTAAATAAAATAATAAAGTAGGTAAATTGTTTAAGACCTATTATTATGCACAGTCGTACAGATAAATAAATTTACTCGGGTCTATGTTTCACAATTTATTTTAAATATCAGATTATTAATCATCATTGAATTTTAAAAAATATATATATATTTATAGTTACAGTTTTACAGTTTTACGAAATCAATCTTCATAATAAAAAATAACGAATGTATTTGTTTGTTTGCTTATTTATTGCACGAATGATGTATCTAGGGTGGGCTTTTTTTTATATATATTATTACATATTTTGGACTAAGCAATATTTTACAACTATTTGAAAGATTTAGGATTTACTGTTGTTTGAAATTTTAAATTACAAAAAACCTAAACTTCTCCAACAATATATTACATTTTATTCTATAAATACATTATAGAAAGCTTAAAAAACTTCTATGCTGTAAAAGACTAAAATGGTAATCTATATAATTTATTCCAAAAACTGTATTTAAAAATCTAATTACGATTTTTTCAATTAATTTGCGTTGACTTTCATAAAACAATATTTATTCCTAAAGCTAATGCAATTTGAATAAAATAATATCTTGAATGTCACAATCAGATTCTGATTAATTTTATAAATGTACTTCAAACAATATAATATTTAAATATCCAACAACTAAAACAAAATATAAACCATTAACTATCAAAAATATTTTCAGTCATAAAAATTAAACGTTTATAAATTTAAATGCACACAGAACTCATAACGCTAGCATTTAAGTTGGCCAAATCTTGATAACGTTCACAGTATTAATAAGTAGGTAACGTAAGTATAGGTACAATTCAAAATAACTGACGCAAAAACTACATATGACCTGTAAGTATTCGTTTGGTCCGTATAATAATAATTATGACTTTTTTTTTTATAGAATAAAATTATTTTTAAATCACTTATAATAAATCTTGTTTTAAAATAAATTTAACTATATAACTACAAAAATAAAGGGCCTCCATTAAATATTACATAGTATATTAAGTAACGTGAATGACATTTATTCTAATACATAAAAAAACTTATTATAATAATTTTTTCGAATTTTCAAACAAGTGAAAAAGTAGTAAATGTATTATGTAATAGGCTGTGTAATCGAATCGTTTAGTTACCAATTTATCATTATAATATAACACATTTTTATTATTCACTCAACACAATATAAAATATTTATTTTTTTTAATACGATTATAACGATCACGGTACACACATTTTATCATGCATGACGTTATACACGATTGATTTGAATTATTTAAATTGTAAAGAAACGGTTTGTTATAATACCAATGTTTAAGCCATATAGGTAAGTTGAATGTAAGAATATCATTCTGCGACCGTTGACTATTATAGATATCAACAACCTACGTATCTAAAAACTACTTTTAACAAACGGGTTCTAAGATAGGTAAAGTTCAATAATATTCAATATGATCATTTTTCTTAGTAGGTAAATCAGATTAATAATTTCAATAATATCAAACATATTTTCGGAAAGGTCGGTGAGACTTAATCAAAAAACTATTAATATTCCACATAAAATATATATGTAGGTATGTACATCTACAAAAATTAAACATTTTAAGGAAAATAATAGTATTCTATAATAATTGTACCTACAGTAATATTTCAATATTTTATGTAATTCAATTGATAACTAGATGGGGGAAGCAAAATAATATTAAAATGTATGACTTTATTTTTATATTATAATTATTAATATCAATGGCTTAAATTAAATAGAACTTTTTTTTATTATTATTATCTTATCGAAATAAATACTATATTACTTGTTATAATGAACTGAAAATCTGACTGAATTTATTGAGATTTACATGTAGTGTCGATTTATACTTGAAAGTTCAAATTTCCGTATCTATTGGTTTAATAGAATGATAATTATTAGGTAAATTATTATTATACAAATTACGTTTACTGTGACAACAAAAATTGATAGTAATATATTAGTTATGAATGTACCTAATGAAAGCTTACCATTATTATTATTTTTTTTAAATAATTTAAACGGCATTCACTGTATGAGTACACTTATTCAAAAGATCACCATGCTCCACGTGTGACTTACAAATTGTACAACATATCAAATCTGAGTTCAGTAGTTCTAGTTTTGAGTAGTACATAAGCTTTAATAGAGTGAATAGACCTACTATTAAACTTAAAAGTAAGAACATTATTTGTGCTTACTTAAAAGTTTTTACTGTATGTATTTTAGTTTTTAGTAAGTAAATTATTAGTAGGAATATAAAATATTATTACAGTTTAAATTTTTATAATTCGTTTAAAAGTTAAAATATCATAAAAACCAAATAAAATAACAAAAAACTTAGATAAAGTTCATAACTTTAAGTTTAATAATACACCATTTCATTCTAATATTAAAATTCATTACACAAAATTGGAACTTATCACAAATTTGCTATATTGTACTTTTGTAAGACTGAAGAAACAAATAGTAGCAATAGTAAATATTATGTATCATCGAGACTTCGAAATTGTTTACATAGGTACACAATCTCATTGAACTTACATGATAATAATCAATAGACGTCATTCGCAATTAAACTACTTGTAAGAACGAAGATCAGGTAACAGATAATAATATACATACTTAATGAACTTCATTCCGTCGTGGTATAAGGTAAGTGAGAGTACTCGTAGGACTTCAAATGTTATAATACCTAGGTATAAGTTATATAGCTTTACTGTGTAAAAATATATTTAAAAATACAGGTACAGGAGAAGATTTCTGCTATTGACAGAATTAAGTAAATTTGAGTTAGGTGATTTCAAATTTTCACTATTTTTAATCAAAGGATTTTTTTTATATTTATTTAATAACTTATTTTTGTGAATTTGTGATTTATTGATCTCGAGCAGAATATATTTTTTGAAAATGTCTGTGTACAAAATATCGTTTCTGAACCAATATACTTAGTATTTCATTTACAATTATTGGAAATTAATATTAGATATATAAAAAAGTAGTTTATATTATATGAGCGAAGAAGTGTACAAATATTTATAGTGGTCTTGCTACACCATCCCACTTCACTCATAAAAGTATTAAATGTTTAAAAATAATTAATTACTGGTTCAATATTCAATATTTACACAACATTTTCAGATAATTTCCTTTAAAATATATATCCATAAAAAAAAAAAATGATTGTTATTAAAATTTACTACGATTGGTAAACGCTGTACACTGTTGTAAAAAAATAACAGAAATGTCAGAAATAGAATGTGATGAAAGAGATGACAGAAAACGAACAAATCTACCAACTTAACGTTTTTGTAAATAATCGCTGGTTCACAAAAGTTATCTTTATATATAATATATATTTATATTATTCAAAATAACAATATGCTACAAAAATATAAAAATTTAACTAAGACTTAGTATTACGGAGTGTGTACCTTTTTAAATAAAACAACAAATAAATTGTCTAGAATAAAAGTACCTACTGTAGATTTATACGATTGTTTCCCCCATCTGATCGTCAATTATTACAAGTATATTATACTTTGAATGTTATTAAATATGAACAAACGGTCTTAACCCATTTACAAAATGTGATTTAAACGTCCTAAATAGAATTTTTGACTAATTTTATTATTCTTATTGTTATAAAACTGAAAAGTTTTATGTGTTTTTTAATATTAAAAAGTATCATTATATTTATTATTAACAGTAAAATTTAAGTAATATTATTTTGTTTAATTATTTTTAATATTGTGATATATACGCCAAAGCATTATTACTATACATTATACAATATATATTATGCATATAATATTGTTTGTTAAACCTATATAATATTCTACCATGGTTAGAGGCGAATTTATATTACTATAGATATTTATTATTGTTTTAAAATAATTCTTTCTATATGTTTAGTAGTTAGGTACTATACTATATTATAGCCAATAAGATAATGCTCCCTACTCTGTTGTATAAAATTTTCCTAAGTGCACAGACATTAGTATATAATAATCTTATTTTATATTATTATAATGTAAAGATATTAATATATTTATTTATCATTATGTACCTAAATAATGGATACCTAATACCTAGCTATATCATGTATGTGCATTAGATATCATGATACAGCTTGTTATATTTTTACTTGTAATTGCTTCAGCTATTATAGTTTTAATAAATTGTAACATTATACATACGAGTATAATAGACGTATATTATCATATAAAGTGTTATACAGCACTAGTTTATAGTGAATTCGCCAATAACCATGAGCAACTTAATACATATCAAGGCCCTCGTAAACATATCAATAATGGAATTTAAATTGTTTTTGTTCTTTGACATAACTTAATTACCTATAATATTGATACTGATAAATATTATAAATCGTATCATTATATTTAAAGTATTTATTAGGTATTTATGTATTATTGTATGTACTAAATAAAATAAAAAATGATAATAAATATTCAAACTATTAACCGTGTATTTTTTTTTATATGTATACGAGTAGTATTTATACTTATTGGTCAATGGACAATGGTAATTGGGTAATGTATTATTGAATTTCTAGGTATGCTGCAGTGCAGATTTAATAATAAATTGGCAGCTATATATAAATATTAAATAGTGAATTTTACAGGCTTCAAAATCATTATCGTTCAGGCCATTTATAATTTATTCTTTCCTATATACATGTACATTGTACGTGTGTTTCAGAGCTGAGCGGAGCTATGAATGGAACTATATAAATATAGTGATCCAACTATTTTATGATTTCTTAAAATAAACTGTTTTTCTTTCTAATTAAAGCAAAATATGAAACCTTTGAAAACAAGGGTTGACTTTGAATAGCGTCAAATGAGCAATAAACGTGTGGAAGGGTAAGCTGCTAATTAAATTATTTGATAGATATACATTATTTGTTATTATATTATATATTTACATTGTATAATTTGTAAAATTAAAATGCATAATCGTATTGTGGACAGAGCTTTGCACCCAAATAAATCGAAACTCGCAGAACCGTAACACCCTAAAAACCCCTTAGTAATCCAGCGCCCGAAATCCATATAAACCAACTCTTTAATTTTTCCCAATCGAGAACTGATATTATGTCATTTCATATATATTTTTCGGTTTTATAACTGTAATAACTGCTCGTTAAAATACCAAATAAATTATTGACAAAAATAATTTTACAATCAATATACAACTACCTATATTATTAAATTTAGATTATTACTATTTTTATATTATATTAGATTATTTATAAAATATTTCTCCTTATCAGCAGGGGCATATTAAACATTAAGAATAGGCCAGCGGTTCTCAAACTGGTATAGTGCGTGGTTTCATCGGTGTTCGGATAGTTGTTTAAGCATCAATTACAAGTCATACACCAGCCGAAGTGAATTGTATGTTTATTTTGCCAAAAATCATTTAATTTTTTCTAAATGTATTGGTACATATGCACTGGTCGACAGGTGACAACGTTGTAACCTTGATGGAAAAGTTTAATAGTCTAGTAACACAAATTACTCACAACTCACTATAGGATATTATTCTTTCAACTCAAAGCTTCATTTATATAGATAACCTTCATAAAGGTGAAATTAAGTTAAAAAATAGAAATTCAAACTGCTTATGGTCTAGATTATAAGAGGGCCTGGGATAAGGAGCCTGAAAGCATCATAGACTGCTCTAGTGACGACTTATTGATAATACGGTCTACTAAAAATGTCCGAATTGTGAAAATTACAGTCTTACAGTTACAGACTATATTTTTAAGCACTATGTGTATTTAACTGGACTTTATGTTCCCTCCTAATATTTGAAGTTTGGACACAGTTTAGGTACTGCTAGCTGAAACTGTACCATTAAGGCACTAACAGCTGTAAAAGTTCTCACTCAAAACTAAACATGTCATCCTACACTAGCCATCCTAACATATATAATTTCGTTGATGTGTTTCTAGAAGTTTATTGTTCGCGCGACACACGAGCCATAAGACAAAAATTCGTCACGGTTTATAATTTATTATTATTATCTGCGGTCGACGGCGACGGTGCCGTGTTCTGTTCCTGACTCGGCTGCTGCTGATAATGCAGCGGGCAACCAGTGTTATCGCTGCCGTGCGACCACGCGCAATGTCCAATCACAGACAATCATGACGAACCAAGCTTATAAATACGAGTTCGGAGCACAAAATATTTCAGTTTTTTTGAATATTATTTAAATTGTTTGATTGTAGAATCATAGTGCAGTACTATAGTGGGTACTGAATAAATATACTAATATTTTAAGATACGAGTAAAAAAAATAATAAATAACAAAAAATAATTTTAAATCCTCGTATTTATTTTGGCATTTGAAAATTTTATTTTCTAATATTTAAACTCTGCAATGAATCACGCAATTAATATTTCACAGAGTGGCTTGGTCGCTTGGACGTTTTCTTATTATCGTGGTATAACAGAATTCTAGTTTTTCTGTTGTTCAATCATATTTTTATCGTGCATTTTGAAATTAAAATTTTTATAAAATCTAATAATAATTTATGATTAATGTGTTGAAGTTTAAAATATGCAAAATTATAGTCATATTTATTTATATAAAATCCAAATACCACTCACTCACTGATCGCTAGGTGTTCTCAAAAACTACTCAACATACAAACTTGAAATTTGGAATAGTGGTAAAAAAACACACACACACATCATTTTTACATCAATACATTGATCACTTCATTCAAAATCTACAAGTTATGCTGTACAGACACAAAAAAATTAAAATAAACAAACAGAAACAAAATTATAAATACATATAATTATTGCTCGGAACGTCATTGAGATGTAAAACCAGATTGATGTTGATAATTTTAATTCAAACATTATGAAATTTCAAATTTTAATACTAATAAAATTCTAAGTTTTCACTTCTATCGGCATTCCCTGTAACTGCCAATATTTATTTTTTTTATTTAATCTAAAATCTAAAACTCTGGCTTGACCTTACTAATGTAAATACATATAAATATAATTGTATAATAGTTATATTATCGTATTGAATGACAATTTTAAAATATTGTTTTTTTATCATTTTGTATTTGAGATTTCAATGTTAATGTTGCATCAGATACTTCCACAAATTTAGTAGAATTTCTACAACAGCTATATAATCTACAAATGAGAAATGACCGATATACTTCAACAACAAAATCAGTAACAACGATAGATGCTGTATTTTCTCGTTATCTCGACACAATCGAATCAAGAACGTACATAGGTATCGTATTTTAGTTACCATAAACCGATTTTATCCACTGTACCTATTACATCAACAACACTAAATATACAGTCTATCGAAAACCCCTAATAATGTACAGTTTACAGAAATAAATTAAAAATAATATTCTTACCCAAACAGTATTGTATGTTATTCTATAAATATATATTTTCCCTCTCTTTATAATATACCTTCTCATTTTGATTACTAAAACAATTCTCTGCTAACACGATTACCTACACAAATAATAAAAATGAAACCTCTACGACAGTACAAAAAAAGCTATAGATTGTAGTATTGTGCATTGATAGTTTGATATCAGTATAATATCACCACGACTGATGTCGCGGAAGTTTCACTTCTATTACCTGTGCGGCTGTGCCTGCACAGAAGGTTTTTATAATACAATATTTCCACTTCTCTCTTGGTTTAATTCATTTCTGATTAATCGCACACAATGGGTAAAACTATTTATCACAAAATCTGAAGTGTTTCACCCTTTCTCTGGTGGCCCCCAACGTGGACATTTCAATATTTGTCCCCTTTGCATTTCTCGCTGTTTATTAATACCTAGTGCTTGTTCATCTTTTAAGTATTGCCAGCCGTTATGCTTTGCAGTCTTGCAGATGACATGAAATTATTTATGAAAATATACTCAATAATTGGTTGTCTTTATCTATAAGACAACCTCAATAATTTTATGGCTTGGTCAGAATCACTTGGTTTGACTCTTAACATTAACAAATGCATTATTTTTTTCTCCTAAATTATTTATCTTTAAATTATTATTATTATGTATAATGTATATATTCAAAACATTCCTTTGTATAAATTGGGCTCCACCCGTTATTATTATTAAATAAATAAAATAAATAAATATTAATTTGTTTGAATTAATGTTAAGCTTTTATTTTTTATGAGATTTTTATACTATATATTTACTAAATAATTTTGTGTCAATGTAACGATTAAACGATTTAAAATATACGTCTAACTTTAAATCATTAATAATAATTTGGTAGGTAACCAATGTAGTTTTGAAAAAATTAAGTGGGGAGCCAATTCAAAGATATTTATTAGAGGCAAAATATTGAGTAGGTACCTGTATTTGGAAGCCAATGCAATTACGCCGTCATCCTCAACTTATCTGGTTTTATCACTTATACTTTATACTAATACGAGTGCGGAGCACAAAATCATCTCAGTGTTCTACTTCTACACAGCTATTCAGTAGCAAGATCCACCCGAGCAGACTAACAAACCATAGGTTGATTTTTTTTATCAAACAACACTCATTACTTCAAAAATTTTGACTTTTTTCAAATTTTTTTTTCATAATTTAAGATCCATATTGTTCTAGAATTGTATAACTCTTCCCTATTTTCACCCTTAAATTTATTAGGGTAAACCACTATCAACTTTTGATTTTCAAATGACAACCTATACTTAAAATTTCATAAATTAATATGATTAATTGTTTTATGGATTATCATATTCAAATTTTCATTTTTCGTTAATCTGTTAATGAGATATAGCTTCTCAAAGTTGGGTAGTTTTGAGAAGTGCTTATTGAATGTTAATGTGTTATAAATCTTCAGTAGATAATTAGTAATAATTAATAATATTAATCCAATTAATTATAATTATAGGCAACTGATATTAACTAATAAGCTATATAATATGGGGCAAGTAGTAACACGTACAAATATTATCACCACTCTCCGTTACACAATGGGATCGACGATATTGAATCATTAGGTACTATAATAGCTACTGGATTTTACAAACAAAAATCCCAGGAATTACGTTGATAATTAGTATTGATGTATAAAGGTCTATTCTCACTGCTCCGGGCCGAGTTATATCATTTTTCAGCACGTCCAGCCGTCCAGGTACCCCGGGAGTTAGCATTCACACTATTCAGAAATCCGTCCGGGTGTACCTATAACTTTTGTGATCAAGATTTGTAACCGCATGGTCATACATTATATTTTAGTACCTATATTTTACAATATTATTTTCATATTTAATCATATAAGGTACATATATGTGAATAATTATATTTATTTAAATTTAAAATAATTGAGTAAATACATTTTACCAATACATTTAAACTTTAAAGTAAGTATAAATAATTAAATTACTTCATAGACCTAACCTAACCTTACGAAGTTATACACAAATTGATAAAATTAATTTAATCATTAGCAAAATGGATCTTACTAATAAAAAACTTGTTATGATAGCATTACTATTTGATGAGAACGAGCAAGTAGCCCAAGAACCTCGTAGGTACTGAGTTCACTCTGCTTGGAAGAAGCGTGAGAACGAAAGAGAGTTCCAAACTTTATATAAGGAGCTTATAGATGAGTAGATGACCAAACTAAATTTTACGAATATTTTAAAATGTCCATGCACTGATTCAATGTCCAATTAAAAAAAATCGAAAAGTACATTAAAAAACAGGATACAAATTTCAGGAAATGTATACCACCTAAGCACCGTTTAGTCGTTTGTTTAATGTAAGAAATTAACATTCAGTGCACGATTGAATTTAACTTGAATACAATTTTACTGTATCTTAATAGATACTTAAATTGTAATAATTGTATACCTAGTAAAAACACCTAATGAAACTTTGAGCAGCTATAACTCGCCGACGGATCAACGAAAGTTAAAAATTTTAACATGAAAATTCATAAAAAAAATGACTTTATTAATATAGATTGCCATTTGAAAATCAAAACTTGATAGTTTTTTAACTATTAAATATAGGTGAAAAAAATTAAAATTGTATACAGTTGCATAAAAACATGTATCTAGGAATTTGAAAAAAATCTATACTTTTTGAAATAATGAGTGTTGTTAGATAAAAAAAAATCACCATGTACAT
The DNA here is from genome assembly GCF_020184175.1 of Aphis gossypii. Taxonomy (NCBI): domain Eukaryota; kingdom Metazoa; phylum Arthropoda; class Insecta; order Hemiptera; family Aphididae; genus Aphis; species Aphis gossypii. Next base: position 28,082,878 of record NC_065531.1, read on the forward strand.
AATATTTAATAGTCTTTTCTATAATGAATGATGAAACCAAAAATTGAAAAAAATTTAACGTGTCCATATTCCCGTGCTTACATTGCACTCGCTTTATTTTAATATTCGATATTAGTATTATTACATTAACCAAAATGGAAAATTTGAAACTTCATACATTCATACCTAATTCAAATAAAAAAAAAATAATAATAAATTATGAATTAAAAATATGTAAATTTCAGTACAAAAACCAAGTACCTATTTATTAAAATATTATTAAAAAGGCTTGATATTAAAAGTATTTAAAATTATAATTAATATTCAAAAAAGTTTTTAAATACTTTTACCAAATACCTAAATAAAAATAGATAGATATTATTCTATAGATAGACCTATAGAGTATAAACAATAAATTTAGTTTATAAGTTTATGGTTATATACTTATATACAACACTGTAGGGCACATAAGGTTGATAAATAATAATAACTGTAATTATTATTATTTAAATTAATAATATTTGTAATAATTCTCCAGAATTAATATACCTACAAATTATTATATTAAAAATAAAATAATAATTGAATGATTAGAATTTAATAAAAAAATAGAAAACAAGAAATGTATAAAATGTATCATCAATATTTTACTGCTTCAACATGTGATTACAATATCATTTTAAATATTAAGGTATTACTACATGACATTATATGATATATGCTTTTATGAAACTATATTAGGCTAAGTTAAATAAATTGCAATGTTTATATTATATTTTATAACAATTGTTAAATTTAATATGCTTATCAAAACATTGAAGTTTGAACAACTACTTAAAAATTATATTTTAGATTTATGTTTGTACAAGGTTAATATTGAATATTGATTTAATCATAAACGTGATACAATTTTAGAACAAATATAATAACTAACGGCCTAAAATATTATATTATTAATAATACATAATAATATAAAAGCTTATATAATTAAAAATAACAATGGACAAAAAAATGTATAATCTACAGTTCTAGTATTTTGTAATTATAATAATGCAAAACAATAATTTTGAATAGCAACTTTTTTTACATAAAAAAAAAATAACGAAACTAAATACTTATCAATTTATAAAGACATTTTAATTTATCAAAAACAAAAATTATACCAATTGTATTCAATAAATTAAATGGTAAGTATTATAATAATATATTTAAAGTATTTGGTTGACTTACCATGCAATGCAAATAGTAACAATTTTATATGAAATAAGTTCATATCTAATTATATTGAATTTAAAAGAAAATTATGAAATTTTGAGTAATGAATAATAACTGAAATTGTTTATTTTAAATCAAATTTCAAACTTCTAATTTAATTTTATCTAACACGCATAATAAGTGTATTATCATATTGAGAAAATACATCAGATACAGTGTAAATTGGTAATTTATTAAACATAGGTACATCTCATAAGAAGTTATCTTTAAAATTAATTAAAGTAAAACCACAATATTAACTGTGGCAGTCAAATCCATTTATGAATAATTATTTTTTATTTTGTTCACAATAATCTGTAAATATTTTCAAGACGATGTTTCATATAAAAAATATATAACAAACAAACCTAACTTCATGAATTTCCTTAAAATGTTAATTTTAAATATTTGTACCAAATAAGATACTATTTAAATATTTACCTATCTCATATATAATAAATACATACAAAATTAGATATTAGTAGAAATTTAAATCTAATAACCAAATTTTTGCTTTTTTAGTCTTCTTTTAGATTTTTGTAGTTCTCCATCAGATACATCAGAATTCTCTGATCCTGATACATCCAAGGCTAATTCACTAGACTCCATGGCATAATTTCCAGTAGCCTTAGCTCTCTCTAACGTCCTAATCTGAGATTCCAAAATATTATTCTGCCGTTTGAGATCATCAATGTCTTGTTGGTGTGAAACATTTTTGCGTCTCATAAATTGTATGTAATCAGCTGCTTTTTTTAAAATCTGTGCGCGGCTAGCAACTTTTTCACCTTGTAGTGATGGAACTGAATCTCTGAGACTTGTAAAACTGTCTTTAATATGGTCACGTCTTTTGCGTTCCAATGCATTATGGTGTGCACGCTTTTCTGCAGTCTCCAACTCAATGTCTCGGTCATCATCACTCATCTTGAGTCTAAGTATTCAAATAACTCTTTTGGAGCAAAATCTAAAAAAAAAAAATCCTTATTAATAAAGAAATATAGATACAATGATTTAATAATTAGATCAATACTTAATATTCCATGATTATTTTATGAGAGGAAGTTAAATATTTTATCATAAAAAAATTATTAAAAATTATAACTTAAGATAAACAAATAATGGTGGAAAACATTAAAACGTTTAAAACAAAAATGTATTATTGTATTATTTAATAATGTTATAGTTACAATAAATAAAATCTAAAAATAACTTTTTTTGGTGATCATAACATCAATCATATTACTTATCAGTTATCATTTATCTTCATTATAATATTATGGAAACTGAATAGATAATAATGATTTAGTAATACACAACAATATTGAATATAAATTAAAAAATTTATATTATACAGATTTAATATGAGGTTTATTATTTTTCTATCTAACTGCATACAAAAAGAGTAAAATGAGATATATTAGAACAAGACTCAGTATACTTGAAAAGTAACCTGATAATCAAAACATACATTCATAAATACTAACACGTAGGTATAAGTAAATCATTTTTCTATAGCCCTCTACTATCAGCTAAAGTAAATGTGCTAACGCCTGCTTGGAGGTTTTTAGACAATAAAACACTAATATAGGTCAAAATTCTATTTTCTTCAAGCAAAAAACCTTTAAGGTAATAAAAACGATTTAGCAATTTTATGATACGGACGCACGGTTAAGTATTAAAACCACGGCATCTGTGTCTTTCGATTGTCATTGGCATTGAAACATGCAAGTACACAATGAATGAAAAAAAAATGCAACAAACTCTTACATCAGTATTGTCTCCGACGAGGCCTTTTCGGTTAACTACACTTTTCTTCCGGTGTACAACTGTGCAGTCAGCTGTTACGTTATTCAATATACTAGCCGAAACAAAGGAAAATAAATAAATTTATTCAATTTTGAGTTGTAAATAAAATAAAGTACCAAAAAACATTGTATTTAATTTTAATCAACAAACATGTTCTTATCATTATACAAAAGAGCAACCCGATTACCGCATTGTGTATCAACATATCACAGGGCTGACCACATTTGAGATGTTTTGATATTTTTGTTTTTCATTTTCGACTCGTTGTCACCACTGGGAACAAGACTACTTTACCGGTTGATCCATAGATATTAAAGAATGGATAGGCCATCGCTATATTAATCATATAGAGGGAAGTGTGCCGGAATGGGGAAGAGAGAAAGACAGATTTTATTAATGCCTCTCACTCTAGCAGAGGTCTTGTCATAAATTATATTTTGTGATTATTATCATTGATGGATGTATAGATAATTAATAGATATTGGAATTTATAAATTATTAAAATATTATTATTATAAAATGTAATATGTTTATTGTATAATAATATAAATAATTTTTAAATAATTAATCCTAATTCTGTTAAGACCTCTATAACCTCAAAATTATTTCTAATTCATGCCCGTATGATAAGCACAAATGGCCTATCCATTCTTTAATATCTATGGGTTGATCTTATTTTTTGAAATTTTTTTTTTTTGAAAAGGGGTGTTTTACGAATTAAGAATGATGATGCTAAAATAAATTGGCGGAAATAATTAGTTTTTATGTTATGACGTATGACGCTTTTAAGTTATGCACGTGTATCGGCACTCCGGCACTCGTCGCTACAGAAATTGTGACCCGTGTTGTTTTCTTAAAAAACGGGTTGTTATCCACGAAAATCAAGACAATACCAATTATACATAGCTAATAGCTATACAACAGTTTTATGTTAATTTTTTTATTCTAAGTAAATTTATACTCATTGCTAATAATTATAAGTTATGCTCAATATAATAAAAATATTTATTAATAAAATATTGTTTGTACATTGTACCTAAACCTACTAATTTTGTGTCTTATATAAATACATAAATACATAATATTAAAATGCGAATTGGGTTTTATTAGTTTATACACGAACATTTAGGTTTCTAACATACCTTGAAGGGATTAAAGTTTATAAAATTAAAAAAGTCCCTAGAAAATAAAATAAATATAGATATTGTGTATATTGTATAATGACTATAATGTATGAATAAATAATTAATAAATTAATATACATGGGGCCCCGCAAAATTCTTCACCGGACCTCGAAAACCATCGGGCTGGCAATGGTGACCAGTGGCAGTGCAATTTTCTCATGATTTTATTACCTATTATAATTTATCTTAAATATACCTACTGTATATACTTTGTGTTTTTGTAAACAGTTTTCATATACTTTTGCTTGCTTTTATATATTTTCTTGCTTTGCTTTATATTGCTTGTATTTTAAATTTTAGACGTTGATTAGGTTACAGTCTTGATTGTATTGAAAACTTCTGATCTATGGATCATTAAAAAAAAAGAGTGGTGCTGCATATCGTAAAGCTGCTAAATTATAAGAAACAAAACAAAGTGCCATTGTTAAAAAGTATTAAAATATTCAAGATGTGTTCAATCTTTAGTGTAACAAAGTTACAAACTTTAAAATTTTAATATTATAGTATTGTGTAATTTTCCTCACCACCTTTAATTGTCAAACGACATACGATTATGTCGTCCATGTCGTTTATGAGGTATTACACGAGGCGCGTTTTTTTATTGTGGTGTCCCCATTAGGCCTAATCCACATCGTAAGCAAGAACGAGCAAACGTCGATCGACTGTAATAATAATGATTATTATTATAATTATTATTATCAATAATATAAAATAGACTTATAAAACGATTTTGATATAATATAGGTAATTATATTAATAATTGAATGAAGATGATCACATAGTCGTACTACATTCAAGTTATAAGTGTTACAACGTTGAATGCACCCAATGAATAAGCTGGAATGTTTCTCCTAGTTTAATTAATTATTGTATTTTTATAGATATAAAATGTCAAAAAAAAATATGAAGAACTCCTGTACTCCTATGGTAAGTAATACAACAGATAAGGTAACTGCAATCTGCAAATTATATGGTCGGTCAGTAGGTATATTGGATTACTTTTAAAAAACGATTTGTAGACTGCAGTGAAACAAAATACATATTCAGATATTTTATTATTACTATTTATTTTTATAAAGTTATAAAGCATTTCAAACTTATACACATAAAATTATAATACATATTATATATTCCAGCACTTCTTGCCAGCTTTCATAGGAGGGAGAGGATATGTATATTATATACCCCTAAAAATTAGCTAATTTTTATAGAAAAATTTTTATTTTTTTCTATTATCGATATAACGTATAAAGACTATGCTAAGAGGCCAAAAGTTGTATGTCACAAATACTAAATTTTACGATTCATGTACAGATCCTCGTGATATATTACCCGTTATAGACATTTCCTCGTCAAAAAAGGATCATATAAAACAATTTATTTTAATTACATAGCTAGGTATTGTATACGTTTATATAGCTTATAAATGCACCCTGTATAGTGTATGTGGATAAATTAACTTTACAGGAGAGCAATTGTAAGATTTTAAATAATTCCACACCAAATAATTTCTGTTGTAGATTTTTGTTTTCAGGTGTTGCAACTTATTTATTTGTAAAATATTCTGTAGATTACAAAAATTATTACTTTAAAGTCTTAAATACTTTTTTAATTTAATAATAATGTTTCTCTTAAACTTAAATGGGACTTGTTATAAATGGCAATTATAATATATTTTTACAGTGGACATACGAGTTTTTGATGGACATAAACTGTTAATTTAAATTTTAATAAAAACTCTAATTAATTAATAATATAAATTAGTAGTTAAAATGTACTCAAGACTAATTTTTGATATATTAAAATAAATATAATATATACATAATTTTCATAAAAAATTTAAAAAATGAAAAAAATATTAAATTTACTGTGAATAATAAAAAATAGCGTTTTTATAAAATTTTTAGTCAATTAAAACCCGTTCTTTAATGTTATTTTATGCTCATTAAAGACATCAAATTTTAAATGTAAGAAATATAAATATACCTATATCATTCATAATCATTAATCATAATTAAAATTTGTATTGAATATAATTTATTGACAAATTCCAAAATAGACTGGAGACACAACGACAACAAAATATGACACGAGCGTCACACGTTAAGGTTAAAATATGATAATAATTGTTAAAACCTGGCCAATTTTCGCGCGCTGTCGCATAACTTAGCCCGAACGAGTTCAATAACTCGGTTAAAGTTGTGAACCAGAGAGACAACAGCTGTTGTACCCTCTGCCCTTCGCGTCGTGCACTTTTATCGCACTCGTCGCCATTGTCATTTGTCGGCGGCTCGGCGCGAACCGGCTTTTGCAATTGACTCACTCAATTTTTTACCTCGTGACTGTCGAGTTCGCGACATGACTGGTGTCACCCCGAGTGCGCCCTAAATTTCTGTGGTTTCCGAATGTACCTGTCTGTGTACAGCACTACAGCTCCAGCGTTTCCACTGGTTTAACATCACCGTAAATAATACATTTTTATACCGATATACGCATTGTTGGCGTAGGTATTAAATCCGAACGTAGGCATCTAGACCGTTCGGTGTCGTAAAAAACCACATGTTGTGTGCGAGCGGATGTGCAGATAACTCCCGTTCGTGTGGTATCCGCTCACCACATACTTTCGGCCGATATTATTGAGGTCCAGAAGCCACGCGTCATGGACGTGTCAGTTTTGCCCGTTCAGAACAGTCTTGGAGGCTAGCCAGGCTAGGCCACGCGGTGTCCGTCGGTCCGGTAATATTGTTTTATATTGTATTTTGTAATCATACGCTCATCTTTATTATAATAATGTGTTGAGCAGTTAAAAGGCACTCGAATTTTTTCGGTACCGTTATTATTGTATATTTTTAATTATATTATTTTTTGATATATTATACCATTGTGAGGACGCTCGTATTATTCTTTTATTATAATTTTTTATACCGTAATATTGACATTTTATATTCCGTTATATTATTTATATATTATTACTTGTCATTGATATACTAATTAAATTGTCATTAAGGCCTGTTTCACATAACGCGTATCGTAACGCGAGCGTAAGTTCATACGCGCCATATCGGCGAGCAAAACGCACCGCCCTCGGAGAGGCGCATATGAACTTGATCAATATAAACTAAAAACTCGCGCGTACGATACGCGTCCATGAGAAACGTGCCTAACAATTTCATGTTATAAATATATTACATTTTCACTCTTTGCTTATTACCTGCGCAAGTTGCGGCAGCGGGCAGACAACTGCACTTGTAAGATCTGTTGCACCACCAACAATAATAATAATATCTTGTGTGATTAAAATAAATTTTCTAACTAATAATACATCAAATGGACATATAATTTTTGGACCCATGCCATTGACCCATGAGGGACCCATCCACCATATCCCCCAGTATCTACGCACTAAGTTCATGCAGCAAAATCAAAAACCTGTTGTGAAACTATTTGTAACCTATCAAATATATTCCTCCCACTCAAACCCCCATCAGTCCACTAAACAACTCCAGGATCATCTGACTCAACTCCAAAGCTGGTTCTGCCCGCCTTTGGAGAATAAAAATAAACGAATCCCAATCTAGCCACATAACTTTCATTCTACGCTCTATTAATAGTCATCCCTTATCCATCAACAACAACATAATACCCCGACAAGATAATGTTAAATAGGTACCTTGGTATCCATCTTGACAAAAAACTCAATTGGTTAAACCATATTAAAATTAAACACAAATCTTTAAATTTACGTCGTCATTCTCATAGAAATCTATTACGCTCCAAACTTCCACTTAGAACCAAAATTATAATATATAAACAAGTTATAATACCCGCTATGAATTATGGCATCCAATTTGGTGAGCAGCTAAAAAATCAAATATTAATATACTCTAATCCTTCCAGTCTATAAACTTATGCATCATCACGTCATGTGCTCCTTGGTTCGTCAGCAATCAGTCCCTTTATAATGACCTGAAAATCCCAACTTTTCCTGAATTAGCCTCTCAGCCTTACAAAAAACTACACACAGCAACAATTAACCATCAAAATCCACTTATCTCCAATCTCCGTTCTTTAACTAACCCAATCAATCCACCACGTCGATTAAAACGATGCTGGCCTAGATATCTATTAAACATTTAATATTTTAATTAATTAACCAACTGATGACTATTGAAATTTGAAGTGGTGTCACCGGACGCCTCTTTCTCTCAATTCTACATGTCTTTTTTTCTTTTAAGCCTTCATAATTTGCTTATTGTATAATAATGTATACAGATTGTAAATATTCATTAAATAAATAAATAAAAAAAAAATTATTATATTGATATTTTGTATTTTTTTTTTTTTGTTTTTAATAATGTATAAATTATATTTTATTTTAGAAAAAAACGCAGTTAGGTTAGGTATTACGATAATAATGACTCAAATGAGATAACATTTACAACAAAGAATAACTTAAAAGCACATGGGAGAATAGCTAAAGTGTTGGCTGAACAAGCTAGAGCTCTTCACAGTAGTACCTTTGATTCCAGCCAAGGTGAAGATAACACAAATATAAAATATGGTAATTTAATTTTGTTCTATAGCCTTAATTTAATCCTATGTCATGAGCAGAAAATCCTAAAGGGTTAAAGGTGAACCTCGAACTACAATTGATAGATAAATGTAATAGAATATAAAAAATAATTTTGATACTATATATTTTACAGACTGTATCAAGATCTTGATATGCAGTCAATTGAAGAAGAAATAAACGCTTAAATAAACCGAAAAAAATCAACAAACTGCAATTACTTCTTGATAGTGAAAATTGGTGGCAAAAAGCTATGCCATCAGAATTTCAAAATTTAGTCGAATACATTCAAACTACTGATCAATTTCCAACGACTAAATCATCACCAAAGATAAACATAATGGCTTTGAACAGACTCAAGTGTCTCAAGTGCCAATGGTGAGAGTGAAAAAGTAAACGGTATAATCGAACAACATAATGAAGATGAAGAATCCAGAAATTATTATTTATCGGATCAAAAACAGTTGTAGTGATTGTCCGAATATATAAAACATTTAAGTAATTGTTATGTAGAAGTGTGTTCTCATCAAGATTTAAAATTGAAATCGATATTACTTACGTATTGTGGAAACTATAGGAACAGATGTCTGAATTTTTTTTAGGTATTTTTTAGTATTTAAGTTATAAGTTATAACTCATATACTACCAATTCGAATTTCGATTATTATACATTGAAATACTCCGAAAAAAATTCTGCTTCAGAGTATGAAACTAAAAATGTATGTTATCTTTCAAAAATGTAAAAAAAACTTTAAAAATATAAGATAATTTTTATAATAGGTATATAAATGTTTTTTTTTACCTATTTAAATTAATATTTAAAAATATTTTCAAAAACGTTATAAGATTTAGAAATTAAAAGAGTGTTGTTCGGTAAAATAATCACTCAATAAAATAACATAGTATTCTAAATTTTATCATTTTTTAAAAGTCGCATGTCGTATAATAATTATAACAATTATACAATTATGTATATTATGTAATTATCTATCTATTATAAGTATGTTATTTATTATAAATAAAGTTTTACTTCAATAACTTAGGTTTGAATGATGTTATTAGATAGTTTTTTTCAACTATTAATATCGTACGTACCTATAATTTATTATTTCAACAACCTTTACTTGGATAGATATTAGATAGGTATTACCGCTGATGGTAGGTATCTGAAGCTATAATCTATTTATATACATATATATATATATATGTACAATCAGTGGTGTATTTTCAATAATTTCTTGAGGGGGTTTTAAAATTTTTAAAGCCCTACCTGTGTAATACAAATTGCAATTAAGATAACGCAGCGATACTCCTCACCAAAATAACCCAAGTAACCTGTCTTAAATAGTTATATAGACAGTCTACATCTTATCTACCTCGTTAAATTATTAGAAAACCCATAATAAAATATTTATTTAACATTAAGTAACTTTTTTTTTTGTTCTGGGGGGGGGGGGTGGGGGTTTGAACCCGAAAACCACCCCCGTAAATACGCCACTGTATACAATTTAAAATTAGGTGAATAAAGAACAAATCATGAAAACCAAAAATGAGATAAATGGATTCAAAATTATTGTAACAATTATATACTGATTTTGTTTATTTATTTTTTTTTTTGTTTAATAAAAATAAATTATAAAATAATAAACACTATTATTGCGCTAAATTGTTGCTATGTAACATTATCTAGGTATTATTTATCTCTATTATGTTAATAATAAAATATTTTAAAGTCCTTACTAGAAAATACAAGGGTACACCATACACGGACTTGTTACATTAGGTATACCGTATACAAATATTTCATTTACCTTATGAAATTATATTTGTTATTTTACTTACCTACGAGGCTACGAAAAAAACTTGAATGCTTCAAACAAGAATTCTTTAAATTAAAAAATTAAAAAACGGTCATTAAATCGCACACATGTCACATGTGAAAAACTGCTGAAATAATACTCACACAATCGGCGGCTGCTGGGAAAAAACAAAAGACACGACCGTCGTCAGCCAGATAAGCTCGGTTGTTGGACGGACCGGCAGCGGTGACACGGAAGTGATGAAAATCGCAAACGGTCTGGACAATACAACATAGATAAAATGGGTATTTTGCATATCCCGTGAAATACGCATGCGGCTCAAAAATCATATAAAGTAGAAGTAATTGAAAAACGAAATCAACTTTTATAAACGCCTCAATCTCAAACAGTCAAACAAATACTGAAATTACAGTCTGTTGACGGAAATTCGCGAGTCGCTGTGTCCTGTGGCGTTTTCGGGTAAATTTCATAAGGGGAGAGGGGGCGAAAAAATTATAATCTTACGCATCACTTTGGTAAACCAAAACTTAAACCTATATGTTGGATGTAATTTCAACTTATACCTATTAGCTTTAAATATTGTACATAATATTATATACTGTGCAGATACAGTAAAATAGTGCTTAAAATTTAAAAGTAAAAACAATAACAATAGTAATAGTAAAAAATAAATTTACTTATTTATTTTTGAATAGTTAAAATTAGTAGTAGTAATAATTCATGTTATATAACAAAGTCCAAAACTCTTTTATTAGAAGCAGCAAAACGGTTTTACATTTCGGTGTATATTTAAAAGAGCTGATCCAGTCAGACTTTACTGGCTCATTCTGCTCCTTAATCAGCTTTTTAATCTAATAAACAATACACCAAAGCAATAATAACTAATAAGCATAAAGCGTGAGCGTACGCATAAGTAATAAACAGTAATTTATTTATTTACTTGAATAGTTGAATACTTTAAAATAAATAAATTTATGTTTGTTAAAAATTGATTTATGCATATTGTTGTTTGAACTAGTGAATAATATTATTAATGTTTTATACAAAACATATTTTAACAATTCTATTATAAATCTATTATATTTTACACATAGTTATAACATACTTCGTCATTGCAAATTGTGTATAACAACATTTTTTTTTTAAGTTTATTATTTGTAATTTTAATTTAAATTAATAAAATTATATTTTATTATGTTTTATATTATATATTATGATCTATTTTAGGAAATATTTTGGAAATATCTATTATCTACGTTTAATACGTACGTACAGTTACGTACAGAGAGGTTATGGGGTTCTTCAAAGTGGGGAAATAAAAAGCGCCGTGGAACTAATAGGAATTGCTATTTGGCTGAATTTGTGTGAATAACACGTCTCGAGAAACAAGATGCATTTCAAGCTATTTTAAAAGATATTTCAGAGTTCTGGCGATCTGGCCTCCTTTGTAATTTAACATATTTTTTTTACTTTAAAATTATATTACATTTTTTAAATTTGAATTTTAGACTATTTTTAATAATATTAAATATTGAAATAGTTTTTAAATTTATTGTATTTTTTTGTTTATTTATTTATTTATGGCGGGACGATACATTTTTTACGGGGCACTTTATCGGTGGGGTGATAATAAACAAGTACCGTTGTCATATTATACAGAAATTGTAAATTGAATTTGTCATAATATACTAGTTTTATGTAATGAATCGTATTTTTCAATATTTTATTTTTATTTTTTATACTATTATATAATTGATTTCATACCACGAATTAAGGTGTACTTTAATTCGTGTTTCATACTCATATTAAGTATATTTATTTTTTTTTCTTAGTTTATGTAATTTAAATAATATTAAAATATATTATTAAGCTCAATATTATTTTATGTAGGTATATCTAATACGGACGATTAGTGTTACGTCACAAATGTTATAAATCCTTATTAAATGTCCCAATTGGATCCAAACAAATATTTAGCACTACATGAAAAGCATGTACTTTTAGAAAATTTGAACAAAATTTTAGTTTAAACTTTCAATTTACACGATTTTTCATTTTTCATTAATATATTTTATATTTTAATTCGTGACGACTGACTACACCCAACTCTATCAACATCTCACCGGGACCAGGCTGACCACATTTGCGATGTTTTGATATTTTTGTTTTTCGTTTTCGACCTGTTGTCACCACTGAACTAACACGGAATGCGAATAATACCAACCGCAAGGTGCTGAAGGCTGAACCGCTCTAGCCCGTACCCCACACTCCACAGTCAAAATATAATAATAATAATAATAATAATATGATTAAACATTAACGGTCGTTATTCGTATAATCGTATTTCCGATTTCGTTTTTTGTGAGTTGTGAGTAAAGTTGTGATGTCTAATATTCTCAGTTCTCAGTGCTCTCATTTTTAGCTGTCATTTATAAACATCACCAATGTAAGTAAACACCGATTCAATGATTTGATTTGAATATTTTGTACAAATTCAATTTTATAATATAATGACTGAAAAAACCGTCTTAATTTAACAATTAACTATTTGGTAATAGTACATATATAGTTACTTAGATATAGCCATATAGGTACAGATAAGTATAATATATACATTATATACTGCTATATTTCAATTAATACATTGTTTTCAATGAAAATTATATATTTTGGCTTGAATTTTTATGTACCTACATACTCTACACAGAATATTTCTAATCAATATGTAAATTTTTTACAATACATAAATTTTATAATTAACACTCTTTTTACTTATTTGAGTAAAACTGAACAAGTTACATAACTCTTGGTGAATGCATGAAAGTTACAAATTTATGTATTATCAACATTAGATAAAATAATTAGAAAACAGAAGTATTAAGCTAGCTTTAAAGTGAGGTTAATCTGAAAAAATGTATTATTTTTTAAGTATTTTATATAGTAATAAATTAATTTTATAATATACTAGGTGTCCCACTCGGTGTTGCCCGGGTAATAGTCACCTCAGGTAAAAACCAAAATTTTTTTTTGCATTATATTATATAGCTGACCAGGAAAATGTCGTTTTGTCATATTAATTATAGCATTCGCCCGCAACTTTGTTGGCGTAGAATATGAATCATGTATCATATTATTAAATTTATTGGGTTAGAGCTTCTGTGTCAACGATATTTGATGTTGTTTTGCTTATGACAACAAAATAAATTGATTATCAGCAGATCCAACTCGTGGTAGGCTCACATACAGTTGGCCATGAGTAAAACATTCCTTTCTAATGTTTAATTATTAAAGATACAACTTTTATTTACAATATATGAATAATTCTAACTTTATTTTTTAATGTATATCTAAATAGAATGAAGAGAGTTGGGAGCCAACCAGCAAAACTTCAAAAAAAATATAGAGCAGAAGATGATGCAAAAGACCCTATTCAAGTTTATTGTCGAATTCGCCCTATTCAGTCTAGTTTAGAATCATCATGTATCAAAGTTGTATCTGACACTGAAATACAAATATACTGCCCGCCAGATGAAAGAGGAATATCTAGGGAAGGACAATTCAGTTATAAAAAAATATTCACTGAATATGAGACCCAAGAAGTGGTCTTTCAAGACTTGGGATTGCCATTGATTGAGCAACTTTTAACTGGAAAGAGTAGTTTAATATTTGCTTATGGAATATCAGGTAGTGGCAAATCGTATACTATGACTGGTAATCAAGAAGATGGTGGTATTGTTGGAAGATGCTTCGATGTAATATTCAACTCTATTCAAAATTACCAAGCTAGAAGGTTTACTTTTAAACCTGATAAGCTTAATGGATTTGATGTATATAGTATGGAAGATGCCTTGTTTTTTAAATCTGAAGATTTCAAGAACAATGTTAAAAACCCTTCTAAAACATCAAAAAAGTAAAGACATTAGTAAATTTGTTTTGTATCTTAAAACAATTATTTTATATGTGTAAAAATTTAAATATTTTTAGGAAAGATGGAGATACAGATCGTATACCATTTAATTATAAAATTATGGATATAGAACAGGATGTAGCATATTCAGTCTTTATAAGCTACGTAGAAATATATCATAATTATGTGTATGACCTTTTAGAAGATGTATCTGATGGAGAAATAAGACGGTAAATAAATAATTAATTTTATATTAATAATTAATTTTTATTTGTATTAATTAATGGTTATTTAATAGGAACAGTAAAATAATAAGGGAAGATTCTAATGGAAATATGTATGTGCATGGAGTAAATGAACAAGAAGTATTTAACGCAGATGAAGCTTTTGAATGGTTAAGAAAAGGTCAGTTGAGAAAGCGTACTGCACCAACATTTTTGAACATGGACTCCAGTCGTAGTCATACAGTTTTTACTATACGAGTTGTGCAAGTGAGTTCTTTTTAAAAAAATATATACAAATAGATGGTTTTGTTAAACGTAGAATCAGAATATTAAGTTTTTGTGAATATAGTATTTAAAAAATATCAATGTGTTTCTTTAAAATATTTTTTAAGACTTTTTGAAAATGTAATTCCAAAAATATTGTAAGCACTTACTTATGTATTATTATTATAATTTTTATTATAAATATATTTTAACAATAGGCACCTTTGGATACTGATGGTGTAAGTATAATTCAAGATAAGAAATATACAGTTGTGAGTCAGCTATCACTAGTTGATTTAGCTGGTAGTGAACGCGCTGGGAAAGCAAAAACAACTGGACAAAGACTTCAAGAAGCTGGTAAGAAATTTTTTTGAATTTTATTTGATACATAATTAATACTATATATTTTTGCAGGAGAAATAAATAAGTCGTTATCAAATTTGAAACAATGTCTTAAAATATTATATGAAAATCAATCGTCTAGCAATTTGAGGAATATTGCTGAAAAAATACCTTACAGAACATCACGTCTTACACATCTGTTCAAAAGTTTCTTTGAAGGTTCTGGTTCAATCAGAATGTTAATTTGTGTTAATCCTATTTCTGAATATACAGAGCTTTTGGTAAATAAAATAATTAATTAATTTTGTTAATATATATTTAAATATTTTATTATGAATGTGCAGCCTGTGCTTCAATTTGGTGAAATGTCTGGAAGTGTTCAAGTAAAAAGAACTACTCCATTACGTATGGATATTGGTTTAACTCCAGGAAGAAGAAAAGTTATTGATGTACGTAATTATACACTTGATATTAATTCTAAGATATTTGTTCTTTATATAAGTACAATTTTAGGTTCAATCTATAAATCGCATTCCATGTGTAATTGAGGAAGATACTAGAGTTCCGCAAGACAATAAAATTAATTATGAATCAAAAGAAAATTGTTTTGGAAGGTAATTTTACTTTATTATATGTATATAAAAGATATTTATGTGCATATTTTACAGTTATTTAAATTTGGGGCCTCCTTTGCCAGATTTAGAAGTAGATGATTTATTAGATAATGAGAAGAGACAACAATTAATTACTGCTCTTGATCAAAGAATAAAAAAAAAAGAAGAACTTCGTGCATTGTTGATTACTCAAAGTATAAATTTAATTTGTGTACATTGATTATAATGACAAAAACAAAATAGTTATTACTTTCTGTTAACAGGTAATGACATACGATCACAAATAGTAGTCTTAGAAAGCAATTATGCAGGTGCTAAACAAGAAATAAATTCATTGCAAATTCTGAGAGACCAAGATACCAATAAAGTATTTATAACCAAATGTATTATTAATATTGATAATTATTACTAATAATATGTTATATATATATATAGGTTAAGCAATATCAAAACAAATCATTTTTATTAGAAAATGAATTGGCTTCGTTAAAAAGAAAATTAGAGTTTATGGATAATGAAAACAAAAGATTAAAATCAGACGTAAGTAACAAAATACTCCCATAGAAATTTAAATTTACCCAACGTATTGACTGTAAAGGTAACATTTTCGTAACAAATATTTTTCTAAACATGTATATTATTGTGTATCTGCCAAAAATTTATAAAAACCAACTTAAATCTCTTTGCAGTAATGCATTAATACATTGCAAATTCATTGTTTCTATTTATAGGGTAAGGGCAGGGATGGATTCAAAAAAGAGCAATCGAACTCCATCCTCTCTCTATCACTATAAATGTTTGATATGTGTATAATATATTAGGTATTTAAATTATTATTGTAGATCATCACAGCTAGAGTATTATAAAATGACAAAACTCAAAGAATATTATTAAAGTGTGTTATAGCTATTTCCGTTGATATGTGCCATCATCAATCGTAATGTTAAACAATTTTCAAAATACATGGTTTTAATCAATTTTTTTATAGTAAAATCATGAAAATAAAATTTATAAACAAATTAATAACAATGTTTATAGACATATTATAACTATATGATTATTACTGTGTCGATTTTCGTTGACAATAACTATTACTCGAAACAAATATTATATAGTCTTGCTAAAAATAGATAAAAACCAAAGACAATTTTGAGCCCCACCATGAAACATTTCTGGATCTTCCCCTGGGTAAGAGGCTACTTTTCAATATCATAACTTCACGGATTTTGAAAAATACTAATTTCTTTAAATTTTAACCAAGGCAGAAAAACATTGGAATTAGGTTTTTAGTTCTGAAATTATTTTTATTACACATATTTGCTTTAATATAAATTAAGAAAGATGTATACTTGCTGTCAAAATGTTATTTGTTTATAGATTATATCAGTTATTTTTCTTAATTTTTTGATTTATAGTTAAATGCTAAAGACAACATGCTAAATCAAGTTTCAGTTGATAAAGATCTACTAAAACAAAAATATAACACAAAAATTGTTAAAAAACAAGAACAGTTATCTAGAGAATTCAAAGATAAATGGAAGGTTCAAGAAAATGAGTTTGAGGTTTGTAAAATATTTTTTATTAAGTTTTTTAAATATGTAATTATAAATCATTTTCTGGTTTCTTTATGTTATTTAAACATCCTTGTACAAAAATTGTATGTTTTGTGCCAAAACCTGTTATTTAAAGATAAAAATGCATGTAACGTTTAATTATGTTATGCAGCATCTACACAATAAGCACAAAATTAAAATCACACTATTTAAACAATCAGTAACACACAACACACCTCATCAAAGTTATTTTGATCCAACTCAAGTCACATTGAACTGGTTTTTTTCAATAACACCAGATAAATATAACTTAAATTCTATGTCACAAATTGCAACGAAACCTGTAAAAAATCTTCTTACTTCATTCGAAATATAATTATACTCTATCCAGCAATAGAACATAGCGATTCTAAGCATCTCTATGCCGCCTTTTGCCATAATGAAACCAATCTTGATGGCAGGGTGTTAAGTGGGGATATGTAAAATAATCAATTTTTGAATAGTTGGATAGAGTATTTTGCAAAGTATAAAAGTTTTTCTTGTAAGACAAATTTATATACTAAAAATATGTTGGATCCTACTCCCTTAACTATAATAATGAGATCTAACTGCAAAAATAATTTTTAAAAGTATTAGTTTTTTCATTTTATGTAAATATTTGATTCACAGGCAAAATTACAAGATAAAAAACGCAAATTAAGACACATCAAAAATATTGTAGAAAGCACAGAAAATATTCCTGGCCATTTTTCCAGGCGTATTGTTAAAAGAACCCTGTCTGATGAAAGCTTAAACAAAATAGAACCAGTTGTGAATAATGGTAAACCCACAGATTCAAAACAAAATGAGGTAACTTAATTTTTTTAAATAATATGTTATAGTTATCTTGTAAAACATAATTAACATTTAGCCATCACAAGCAACGCTAAGATATTTACGTTCAAGACGATCTAAATCATGTGACCCACATGAACGTTGGATCGAACACAAACCTCCAGTGCCTATTCCTTTGCAAACTGTCATGCAACCCAAGTTAAAAAAGCGCAAATCCATTACCAAATTAACAGATGCCAAAACAGTTTCGAATAATGGTGCATCAAAATATTGTTTATTGACGCAAGGATCGGATGAACAAGGCATTCCAGAAGCTAAACTATATAAAGTACTTAATATCAATTTTAATAAAAACTGTTGTCAAAAAAACTTAATATTGATTTATAATTTATTAGGCTGATATTATACAAACCATGGGTGGAGGTGCTCAGGTTGTGTTCAATGATGTCGAAACACTAAAACAGGATTCACCACTAGGTGGATCTCCGGTAAAAAACCGTATCCAGGCATACAATAATGAAGTAAAGGCTCATAGAGGTGGTCCAGAAGATATACAATCAAAATGTTACGGAATACAAGGAGGATATACTCCAACGTCTAGAAAATGATGATCTTATAAAGTACAAACCTTACCCATACTAATTTTAAGGAGAATTGGCTTACATATGTGATATCAATTTTAAATTACTTTTATTATTATTATTATTATATACATAACACATAAGTATAGAATGTACATAATTTATTTTAATAAACTGAAATTTATGCAATTTACTATTTATAAATAGAACAGAAGAAAAATCAATTTAACTTTATTTGACAGTGTAAGCAATCAATTCAATAAAATAATACCATCTCAATCACAACTGTTTCAGTGCTATGTCAACACGGGTATAATCTCCTTTTTTACAATTGAATGTTAACCTTTTATTTATTTTAACATATATTTTTTTTTTACATTTTTATAATATAAGTTTTTTGGTATTATATAATTTTATAATTATTATTTATAACTAAGTTTTGCCTGCAGAAATGTTGAGACAATATGTAAAATTTCTTATAATATATTATACTACATTTTGTGTTTTAAATGAGTATTTCACAAATTAACTAGTATTATTTTTTTATAATTTAAAATTAAAATGAGAATTTTATTTTTAATTTGTAAAATCAATAACTTATTTGGATCATCTCATTGAGATATTTGAGAGCCTTATAATATGGCTAGGAAAGTATTTTCTAATATTTCCTGTTAATTACAGTTAATAGTAATTAGTACTGTTAGTAAATGTACCATGACAATGTCATATCATTTTAGGATGCTTTATATTCATAAGTATTAATTGCAAAATGTTATAGGCCGGCAGCATTTTAAACGCAATGTTATGTATATGTATTTTAATCACAAAAACAAATTTATTGTAGCTAACATCAAAATATTGACAGAACAGATTTGTACAATATACGATAATGATATTGTTGTTTCAATTGGTATATAATACACAATTATAACTTAACCTAGTCCTAAAGATTTTTTTATCGTCATCCTTAAATATTTTAGAACTATTAATTAAAAAAAAAATGTATACCATAATCAAATAAGTTATATTAAGTACAATAATAATAATAATAAAAAAAAACAAGATGGTTCTATTAACAATATAAAGTTTTCTTCCATATACACCGTACAATAATTAAAATGATAAAAAATTAAATGCTACCATAATTTGAAATACATACATTTTTAAATAATATATATATATATAACAGATCCATAGTTGTACAACTATGGTAACACCGTGTAAAGGAATAAATTAACAATACATATCGTAAGCTAATAATAATATAATATTGAATAGTCAGTTTTCATGGAAAACAGACAAGACTAGAATCACAGACGGGCAAGGAAAATCAAATAATATCTAAGGTATACACAAAAAAATTAATAGGTATAAACATAATAATATTGTATAGCTAATTTAATATTCTTAATTTAATTTTGTTAAATATCTTGTAATAATTTTATTTTATTTTTTTTTTTTGTGATAAGACGGGTTGTTTGGTCCCTAAGCATTAAAACATAATTAGATAAAAACAATATATTTTTTTTTGTCATATTTACTTTCATGTAACGGTCAATTTGTTTTGAGCGCAAGTGTATTACACATTATTTTCTAGGACAATTGAAGAAGTAAAATGAATTTATGTTTATACATGCGTGTTTATATTTTTGGAACAAATAATTGATAAAGATATAACTTTGGTTAATAAAATTACGGTCTGTAGATGTAGAAATTAACAATAAATAAATATATATACAGTTATTGTTTTGGACGAACCTTTGGTCACAAAACACAAGTTTGGTATTTAATCGACTTCTTTTTAAATTTAGATTCCTTTACACACAATTGTAACTTTAATTTTTGGAATGTTTTTTCCAACCACCTTTTAAAAATTTCAAAAAAAAAAAAAAAGAAATACATCGATTAAAAACTGATGCATATATTATATGCCTTTGTGTTATTAACACTCATTGGGATGTTGTTTAAAACTGTGTATATACAAAAATATTTGAATTTCATAATTTCAATCAGGTACAATATAGAAAAAGGAAAAATGGATAAAAATAATTATTATTAAATAATTTAGCTAATAGTTTATAGATTTAAATATATATATAATATATATATCAGTGCCAGTCATATTGCATCATTCCCAACAATTTTAAATTTAATACTCTTTCTTTGGGTCACACAAAAACTAAAGAGAATAAACTTGATTAAAAAACGATTTGTGTACTAGGCAGCGGACAAGAAGTAATCGCGGACGGAACAAGCGCCACACTCGTATTTCAATACATATAGTAATATATTTACAATACACTAAAACATGTGTCATTATTAATAGAGATGAAAAATACTAAAAAAGGACCAAGATCACTTGACTTGTAAAGCCACTAACAAAAACATAAAACATGAAAAAAAAAAACAATAAGACACTAATTAACGACAGTAAAGAAGAATTTGTACCACTAATTATGGGTATAAAATAAAATATAATAAATCTATGCACTTTAACTGAAGAAAAACATGGAAATACAATTTAGTAGAAAAGCAGAAGAAACACATCATGCAACATATGAACACAATAAAAGTTTTATAGTCTAAAGAATTAAAATGAATGAGAAAAAAAGAAAATAAATAGTTAGAAACTTAAGTTTTTCAGTCAACTGATTTTTAAACACATAACATAATCGAAACATTATCAATGAAAAATGATTATAATAATAATAGTAGCAATAATTCTCAATCGAAATCTATGATGCTCATGTTTAAGAAGAATACTATTAGGATATATTTGAGCTTAATAAAATTTCAAATTTGAGAATCAGCAGCTAATGAAATGTATACATATGAAACTTAATGAGATTATTATCATATAGCTAATACTATTTACAATTAAGGATAATTTTAATAGCAAATTTCTGAATTTCTCTGTAATACTAATACTATAATATAATTAGTTTCAAATTGTTTGCTTCCCCCTCCTTCATTATTAGCTCACTGTAAAATGAATTCTATCAACTATAAATTTTACTAATGAAATTACATTCAGAATAATCTAAATGAAATGTTTAGGAGGAGGAGGTGTTTTATATGGCGACTGATTGGGCGAACTATCGCCCAAGTCTAATCTTAACTCAACTTCGGGGCCAAGAATTGGACATATGTTTAACTGGTCCAAAGATAGCGATACGGCTGCAACATCAGGCATGATTACTTGCTCTCCTCGGCCATCAAAGTCTTCATCATCATCATACTATTATATTGATTACCAAAAATAAGTAATAAAAAAAAATAATTTATAAATAATATTTACTTACTCTGATATTATTAGTGTATCTTAAAGATGAAGCCATATCATTTACAACATATGGTCTATGTTGTTTTCTTAATTTTTGCTGTGCGTACACAGATGGTAATGTGCTAGTTCCTAAACCTTTTCGTTTTTCTTTTCTGGTTCGACTACTTCGAGATCTTGTACTTTCTTTTGGTTTTTCATCAGGACCTCCACCACAGTAGCACACAGAACTGGCTGCTTTCTAATTATTAAACAACCGTTAAAAATTGTTCGATTTAAAAATAAAATTGAAATATTGATAATACTTCTAAAAGATAAGCAACAGGATCTGGCAAGTTGAACTCTCGAACAACTCTTAATCTTATTTGATGATTGATTTCTTGTCGATTAGATAAAGGCAGTGATATTGCTCGTTGACAACCAGGAGCAGATCTCAATTTCTGGTCACGTTTAACCATAGCATTCATTGTTGACACATCTGGTGCTATAAACAAATTCATGATTTTAGAAATAACTTAGAGGTTAAAAATAGTATATTATTATTATACTTGGGATTGAAGCTGTTAAAACATCAAGAGATGAAAGACCATAAGATAATGGAGTAAATTTTTCTTCTATCATGTATAAAGTGTCAGGTATACCATCAGGCATATATCTTGTTCGCCGTACAAGCTCTTCATCCTCTCTTAACATTTGATCTTCAAATAATGACTAAACCAAACAAAAATTTAGAATAATATATTGATTTAAATATACTAGTCTAAACTAGTCTAAAGTGTTTATTATTTATTGTTTTGGTATGAAAAATATTTTGTGTTACTAATACTAATCACTTTCAATATTGCTATCTTTAAAATTAAAAATTAACAATATATAAAATTATAAATTATCAAAGCAAATCTTACAAATTTTAATATCTTACTTTAATTTCATCGTAGTATGGGATAAATAACCTAGGTCTCACATAAAGCCCAGACGGATGTCTAATCCAAGCATTGATTCTGGACATATGATGAGATAATATTGGTGAGTCATTACCAATCATATGGCTTGGTGGTGAGCTCACTAAACCTCTTCTTATAGCTTGTGTCAAAGTCTCATGTTCTGTTGGGATAACATGATCCATACGCACCAAAGGTAAGAGTTCAGATAATATTTCACGAAGTTCTACGTCACTTAAATCTCGTTTCTTTACACCTTTTCGACTAACAGAATGTGTAGTTTGACTTACTAAATTTGGTTCTAAAATCAATAAAATAAATTTTAAATCAATTATTAAGTTAAAAATTTGAAATATAATACCTCTATCCTCCATACGCCTAATCAATTCATGTTCGCCCCATTTGAGAACAGCTTGTAAAACTTCGAGTTCACTTGTTTGTAAGAAATTACTCTTTAAACAGTCTATTAGATGAGCTTTGTCAAGTTGGTACAAAACAGGACTATTAGCTACTTGAGAAAATTCTTCACGTAAAAAATGTTTAGCTTGACGATGAACCCATGCTGACCCATGTGGCAAACTTCCCCACCTATTTATCATTTTTACTATTAGTATATAATATTTAAAATCAAAATCATAATATTTAAACAGAATTACCTAAGTACTCCTGGAAGTGATTCTAGAGTAAGCCATTCTAGGATAAGATCCTCACAACCCTGAGAAACTATTTCTAGTTCTAGGAAACGACCAATCTGATACAATTCCATAGCTTCATCCAGAGGGCTTGGTCTAACACGTCCCGTATTAGTTAGAGCTTCAACCTAATACATTAAATGGTTGTAAGTATTTTAAAGCATATAATAGTTTATGACACTGCATTATATTTACTTCACTTAAACTGCCAGCAGATGAACCACACCCTGAACCTCTCAGAATCAGAGACAAATCAACTGTATCTAAATAAATTGCGTGTAATAGGACTCTTGCATATCGCTTTGGAATAACTGATTCATCTAACACTATCCTGAAATATTATTAAAAACAAATAATACATAGTAAGTAAATAATTAATTGTTAATAAATATAAAAAATTGTTGTCAAAACCTTGTAGGAATGTGTAAAGCTCTTTCAGTATGTTCTTCACCAGATTTAGTTCTTCGTTGAATAAGATTTCTAAAAAATGGTGATCTAGCACTTAGAATAGATTTATGGCAAGGCAATTCCAGTTTGGGTTGAAAACCATATTCAGAACCAGTAGATTCTGGCCTTCGATCTGAATACCCTTCCGGAATGAATACAAGTGCAGCATCTGCATAGTCACCGGTTTCCAATAGGTATCTTAAATCATTTTCTAACACATTTGGTGTACCAAGCTCATCACCAAGTCTTCTTAATAACGCTAAGTCTATATCTCCATCTCTTGGAGCTATATCCCCAGTGTATAAAAAACGTAATAATGCTGAAAACATTTCAATATCCACACCAGGTGTTCTCAAATCTAAACAAATACGTGCCCCATAACCAGGACACCCCAAGAGCAATTCACGAAAGTATGGACACCTAGCTGATAGTATTGCTCTATGTACTGGGAAACAAACACCACGAAAAATGAGATCGACGTCTGTACAATACTTATGGTCATATAGAGTAGATAAATCTTGTTTAAATGTAGCAGCTGGAGGTCTTGCAAGTTCAGCTTGGACAGACAAGTCTTTAAGAGCAGCTAATGCTTCATATTCTTCAAGTAAAGCAGTAACTTCAGCTGGTGACCAATCAGATATCAACTCTCTTATGACACGACCATGGTTACACACCTTGGAGTATCGACGACGCTTAATAAGCTTCTTTCGCAAAGTCGCAAAACCAGACATACGCATCTTACGTCTCTCCCTAAAGATTTAAGAACATAAAGAATTAAGGTAAGTACTTAGAACAAATATATTATGAAAAGAAAAAAGTCTACTTACTTTATAATAACTCCTGGATAATTTTGAACGTCTACATTAGGATATTCATTGGAAGAAACCCCGGCACCCATTCTGTCGTCTGGCCAAATCCTTTTCGTCATCCCATCATATGACCAGACACAAGGTAACAATGGGAAACATAAGTTCATCACATAGTTATTTTCTCTAAAATATAAAAGTTAATTTAATGAGGAAAAACAACTAGATAAAATAAGAAAATATTAAATGCAAAAAGCTTTTGTAGTCTTTATTTGCTACATTATATTATATTCTACACAATCAATGAAATGTTTAATAAAAATAAATTAAAAAGTTAATATTAAGTTAATAAAATAACATATTCTAAATTTTATAAGAATTTATAAAAACAGAATTAATTTATATATTGCTGTTCAAAACAATGGACTAGGTAGGTAATGATTAAAATGTATGACTATAATTTACTCAATTGTCTTAATTAACTGTATTATCAGTGTTAAATTTCAAATAAAATCGTAGTTGAAATATAAATCGTACATAAATGATAAATTAAGTTTACTAATTCAAATTCAAATTGGGTCAAGTCAATAAGTTATTGTATACTAGAAATCAGTAGCAACAACAACAAAAGGAAATCAAATGATTTTCATAAGGTGTATTATTTTGAATCAAAACATTGAATTAATTGCGAAAAATATACGAAACAAATATGTAGTCAAAAAGTATTTCTTGAGAAGCTTGTTTTAGGGTGTCCGAGAAAAAATTAGCCACTTACCTTAAATAACCCTTTCATGACCTGCATTCGTGGAATCATCGAAATGAATTGACTGGTACGAATACTTCGTAATGACAAATCCTCGAAAAAGGTAACTTTAAAAATGAAGATTTTAAACCGAAACAAAATTTGTATTTTGTAATAGAAATATTTGAGATCTAAATACAAATTTTGCTTAGCTGAGAATATTTTGTTCTATTGATAAAAAAAAAAACATCAACACGCCTACAAAAATGGTTAGAACGTCTTTGGAAATTAATTTCCTAGTGAGAACACAAAATAATTATAACTATATACCTACCTGCGAAAATAAAAACATGTTGATTATTCAAAAGAAAAAATGACTTCACAGTTTTGAATTAATTATTAGTGTTGACAGTGTTTTGATGTAAGATTCGGTTATATTTTTATTTAATTTGCCAGTAACAATTAATTGTTGTTTTAATTAAATCACAGAATCATAATTCGTAATAGCTTTGGAAATTTCAGTCAGACCAAACATATTGATAACAAAACATGTGATCGAAGATCGAACAAAAAAACGCCGATAAATAAAATAAATATTATCTATTATGTATTTTTGTATTTGTGGTCTGTTGTTCCAGTAAAATTTGTGGTTACAAGTGACAAGTGACAACTCACAATATATAGTATATACATAGTACATACTATTCTGTCCAATACGTAATAGTGCCAAACTGCGCTTAATTCATTGAATATACATTTCATCCAATCAAATCCCAACAGTAATAACTTGTAAGTAAGTATTTTAACAGATATTATTACATTGTAGACGTCGACTAACTTAATTATTGTTGTACCCACTTACTTATATTATGGCGGAGTTTTTAGTATTAAATTTTTTAAAAAAAAATAACTATTTTTTAGGTCACTGCTGTATAGGTGATTTGTTGTTTAAATTATTTTCAGTGATCATATAGTATAACTTAGATATTCATACTTGTAGCTGTATTGTAATTTTACAATAATAATACAGTTATTAAGTATCACTTACCTATTACTAATTTATTTTTCATATTACTAATAAGTTATAAGTAATAAACCATAAAGTGTTATTAATTTATTTTATTTTATATACATCGGTAAAATTTTTTATATAATATAATAAATAGAACAATGTTCAAGAACGTATTTTCCCAATTTTTTGCTCATCTGTAACCCCTTTCACATTCAATAAACTATCCGTCTAGTCTACCTACAGTATAATAAATCCATACACCTGCATATAAGTCCACCACAATATTTTCTTTATAAATTAAAATGACATTTATACATTTATAAACATTTGTTGTCTTAAAATAATGTTGTCCGACAATGAGAAAGATATACAACTTTTGATACACGCTTTTTTTATTCTAAATAAATTATATTTATGGATGTCCTCTTATAAATAAAATAGCTTTGCTAATAAATTAATACATTAATGTATTTTCTTTGTTTATCTATAGTACTTATTTATAATATATTGTAGATAAACATTAAACTATATAATTATTAAAAACTTAATCTCAACTACTAACTATTAGTTTATCATTTAAAATGTCAACTACCTACTCATTATAATCTCGTGAAATAAAAATCTAATTAATTTAGTTCTTAAATTATATTAATTATTTTTATAAATATATAAAATACTTTTGAATTTTAAAATGTACACACATACATTTATTTGTTTGAATAAAATTACCCAAATTACTATTTTTACAATACAATTACAATACAGTTGCTAAAAGTGTGTCTAGTATCCTTAAAAATATTAAGTAGGTATTACTTACCTGTTGAAGTTTGAAGATTACAAATCATGAATATAAATTCTAATAATTAATTTGCAGTTCTAAGTAAACTCATATCAATATGTTTGAAAATACCTAATTAAATATTAAATAGTTTCTACAGTTAGTTTATTATAATTTATAATCATATAATATTTTTTTAAATAACTATTGTTTACTTTTCAGCTTTTACAATGTTAACTCCAAATTTTGAATTGGATCAAACAGATGATTATTTAATCTTAAAGATCAAAGCTCGATTTGCTAATGTCAAAAATACAGAAATTGATGTTGATGGCAATCAAATCACATTTTGTTCCTATCCATATTATTTACGCCTTCATCTACCCGGTGAACTGAAAGAAACTAGTGCTTCATCTGGATTTTATGACTGGGATTTATCTATTTTTACTTTTAATATAAATAAAGTAAATCCAGGAGAGAAGTTCGCAGATTTAAACCTCATAAACAAATTTCTAGAACAACCAAAAACTTACCAATCTTTCAAGCCCAAGCCATCTATTGAAGTTCTTAAGAAAAATGATGATGACAATAACGATGTTGATGACGAAGACAATATAAATTGTTATTTTTTACAAGTACCTTTATCAGACCAGAATAATGTTCGTGTAAAATATGGATTTGGTAATCAAACTCAAGGTGCATTTAATCATTTTAAAGGTGAATTTTTTGGAATTATTGAGATTAGTGGTATAGACGATATGGATTTTAATCAAAGGAAAACAACACAATATGCGACAGAATATTTAGAATTTAGTGATGATCATTACTTGGCAGATTTGATGACTGAACCAGAAGAACTCCAAAATATATTAGACTTTAAACCATTTTGGTATAACACAACATGTACCTTAAATGATTCTCAAAAAGATATTTTAAAATCATTTGGTAATAAAGAATACTTATTGAGCAAGGATGATAAAAAGTCAGCCTTACTCTCATTGGTAGATATCATATATGCATATTGTTATTGTATTCGAACTAATTTGGGTGAAGAAAATTGTGAATCAGCTTGGGTAATCAACAAACTCTCATCTACACTTTCATGGTTTCGTATTTTTGAAACGTTTGATGAAACCATTAAAGCGTGCATCAGACGAAGTTTGTGTTATCCTCTTTACAGACATTGGAAATTAAGCATTTTAGTGCTTTCTGATGTACGTAAAGTATTCGGTAATGGATGTGTTTGTTTACTCACGTGTTTGTTGGATATTCATGAGTTGTTTAACAAGAGTGACCCCAGATATGTATTGAACCAACTATATATTAAAGACTATTGTATTTGGATTCAACAATTGAAAAGTACACAGTTTGATACCATTGTCAAACTCTTATTTAATCATTTAATTGTCAAAAAGCAAGTGGGATTTAACTTAGAAGCATTGGAAGTGGCTGCAAAGACTGTAGGTGAAGACTTAGCCATTTTAGAACGTGCACAAAACAGTAATAACATTGTATCTAAATTGCAAAATTTACAAATTTCCGATAATAGTTTAGATTCTGATGACGATGAAGAAGAATCTGCAGAATAATACTTTATTTTTATCATTTTGTTGAGCCAATTATTAATATTAATGTCTATAAATAATGATTATATTATTATTAATATCATTTATTTTATATTTGCAAAAATTACAAATGTCAAGCTTAGAGAATAGTTTAGATTTTGATGACGACATAGAAGAATCTACATAATAATACTTAATTTTTATCATTTTGAATTTCGTATTAATATTAATGTCTAAAAATAATAATTATATAATTAATTTTATATTTGCGAAAATTACAAATGTCAAGCTTAGAGAATAGTATAGATTCTGATGACGACTAAGAAGAATCTGCAGAATAATGCTTTATTTTTATCATTTTGAATTACGTATTAATATTAATGTCTAAAAATAAGAATTATATAATTTATTTTATATTTGCAAAAACTACAAATGTCAAGCTTAGTGAATAGTTTAGATTCTGATGGCGACAAAGAAGAATCTGCAGAATAATATTTAATGTTTATCATTTTGAGTCACGTATGAATATTATTGTCTATAAATTACAATTAAAACAGAATTAATTTTATACATGCATAATAACAAGTATCATGCTCGGGAATAGTTAAAGTCTGATGACGACAAAGAAGAATTTTCTAAATAATATATATATTTTTTTTTTATCATTTTGTCTCGAGTTAATATTAATGTCTATAAATAATAATTATGTAATTATTAATTAATTATTTTATTTATTTTACATTTTCAAAAATTATAAATTTCAACCTTGGACTTCTTGAAGAGTATCTTAGATTCTTATGACAACAATGAAGAATCTTCAGATTTCAGAATAACATTTTTCTATCATTTGTATCGCTTATTAATATTAATGTCTATACACAAAAATTATTTCATTTATTTTATATTTAATAAATATACTTAAGAGTAAACTACATTTTTATACGAATAAAATAACCCTAATTTCAATCCAAAGGTACTAATTATATTATATTACAATATTCAAAAAATGAATATTACCTGGTTATTAACTGATAATTTCAAGAATCCATAATATGTAAGTATACATTTTATTACAACATAATGAACATTCATCTAACATGATGATTGTTGGTCATGATGTAAAGTATTTATGCTGTGAAGAGCTATGGTTATAGTTTTTATCCCCTGCTAACCAATACTTTTCTATACCATACGTGTTCATACTCATCTACCAATCTACCATAATTTCAATAGGTCATAACCTGTTATTGAGTGATTTTATCATGGTCATGACTCATGGACTATGGTGTAACAACATATTATTGATGACATTTTAATGACAATATGCATATATTTATACAAAACAAATTCTATTACCCTGACTGGAAGTACAACCACAAATCCTATTTTATGATTCTGTCTATCTATACCTCTATATCCACTATACTCTAGTTGTATGCTAACTCTATCATTTAAGATTTATTAAAACAGTCGAATTGAATAAAATATTCTTAATTTATTCTCTCAGTGCTATGATAAATTACCTATCCTAATTTAATATTATTTTCTCGTCTCAGAATAGAAACACAGAACATTTTCATGTAATTAAAATTTGAGTTAATTAATTCTTAAAAACTATAAATTTAAAAAAAAGTAAAAACCCATGTTCTCATTTTTAATTTTGATACGAATTAAAACAGTAAAAATATAATTTTAGTGATATCTTCTATAAATTCACAAACATAATGGTCAGTTTAAGATTGAACAGTTTTAATAAAACGATATTTTCCACATTTCTTGTTTTATTTATAAAATAAATTGGGTTTACAAATCTTAATTGTAAATAGTGGGTGACAATGACACACGATACGAGTTTTTGAGTTTGACGCACGCAGATCAACTATACATTTCAAAATATACCTACCCATTTTAATTCAGTTTGTTTGAGTAATTTATTTTGAGCAGGGCCGGTGCAAGCAAATTTTTATGTGTAAGCAAAGATCAAAATTTCCGCTTCTATATAAATATAAATTTTGTCACCGTAGGCTTGTTCCTACGCCTAAAACTGGTCTTGATTTTGAGTGTTTAGTATTGGAAGTTTTTAAACCAACTAAAAAAAAAATTATAAAATTGGACTACATGGCTATACTTATACTATACCCAAGAAATGCTAACTGCTAAAATATCATAAAATGAAAATATTTAAAAAAAAAAAAAAAAGCTTCAATGAAATGCACAATATTAGTTAGAGTTACAACTATACAAAAATTGTACGATTCGAATCCGATTATTGTCATTTTGCTAAAAAGGTTTAGGTACAAGTAATAAAAATCAAATTACTAACAAAAAGCTGAAATGGACAGAAGAAGAATGACATTGGCTGAAATAGAAGAGATTCTAGAAGGAGAAATTAATCAAAGTTTAATTAAATATTTTATGTCGAAGTTTTGCTAAAAGCAAATAGGATATTCTAATTTCATAAAGCAAATAAGTCATTACAAAAAAGAGATCTTTTATATTTGAATAATTTTTTTTTTTTAATTTCTATCCAAAATTATTATTTATTATTATGTTTATTGTTTATATATATTTAGTAATTTTCAATGACTTGTATACATATACATTTTTACCATTATTGTAAATTGTAATTGATTATCTCTAATTGATATACATTATATATATTTTTTTATTAATTTTCTTCTATTTATCCGAAGAAATGTACTACTAAGGTTTTTTGTGATCCACAAGTACCTACAGAACTAAATGTTCTGCTATATAAAAGCCATGGGGCTTTGTACTTAATATACTAAATTTACGCAGCTCATCGACATAAAAAGCACAAAAACCTTTTATTGTATTTTTAAAATAATTGTAACTTTTTAATAACTAGGATTCCAGACTCCAGTAAACTCTAATGAGATTGTCTCTCATTTATTGCTGTCTATAAGATCTATTAAATATTTTTATTGTGTTACGCAAAATATGTTAAATGCCACAAAATGTACTAACTTTTTTTACCACGGTTTATAAAAATTAATAAGAGTATTTGAGTATTTAACATAATTTCTATGATGATTACCTGATAAGTTCAAAATGTATCATTATTTTCAACTTAACATTACTATTTAAAATTAAATATTAAATTACCCATTTAACATTTTCCTTTTTAGATTCTGAACGGAGTGATGAATGTATTGATTCTACAATGATGTGTGTTTTCGCTTTTTTTTTGTATGTGTGTCTGTGTGTGTACAGCATAACTAGTCGAAATAATGCATCAATTTCAAACTTAGGGGGTGGTTTCTAATGGCAGAGTAAATATCCTTGATGCATTATAGAGGTCAAAAGTAAATATTTTCCAACAGTTTTCAGTTTTCAAAAAAATCGATCGAGAAAAACAAAAAAAATGACGGAAAAACGAGGATTTTTACGCAAAACCAGTTTTCGAATAAATCGATATTTTTTTGTATGATTATAACTCAAAAACACTGTAAATACTTGAATTTTCGACAAATGTTTATATTAATGTTATTTATATACAGTTAAATTTTCAAAATATTTTGAGCTATTTATAGACCACTGAAATTTTAGATTTTTCTGAGATTTTTTTTTTGAAGTGTGAATTTTTGTCATAAGAAAGTAAGTGCGTTTGAATTTTAAATTTTTCAAATATTGACAAAAATTCGTCAAAATCATGAATATTTGCAAATTATTTTGTAGGTATAATTCGTAAAATTTTTTGTATTAGTAGCTATAAGAGTTGAAAATTGAATACAAGATTTTCCATAAGTTTGGCTTGCAATAATTATAAAACAACTTTAATTTTGATGTATTCGGGCCATTAATACATAAACTACCTTTTTCACCAACTACTGGAAATTATATCCTAAGCCAAGGGTAACCAATTACTATTTTACGTGGGCCACATTAGATACGATACGGATTCCCAATTCGGAAAATTCTCGCGAGCCATAAAAAAAATGCAGTACATAATATTTAGGGCGTTGCCCGGGTACCCGTTTCGCCCAAATTGTTTTTATATGATTCCCGTTTCGCCCAGAGTAGCTTAGATAAATTTAAAATTAAGTTGGAAATAGTTCAGTCAAATATTATATTTTAGGGAACGTTATAAAACCTTTAGTAATAAAATAACGGGTAATAGATTTAGGAAAATTAAGTCAGAATCCTTAAAGTATCATTTATTTTCAAAAATCTTAAAAAAATGACATGTTGAATATTTAATAATAATTACCTATAGCGAGATTTTCCCCCATTTGTTTGGCCAATACTTAAAGTATATGAAAATAAAAATAATTAAACTATTAAATCAAAATGAACTATTATACGTTTTACTTAAACACTGAATTATATAATTAAAGTATTATACACTAGATTGTTAACCTTATTAGTCCACAAAAAAGTTGTTTGTTTATAGATAATTGCATTAAACGACTATACTTGCCATAAAATCAAGTATTTTGTTTCATTGAACTATCGTATGAAAACTAACCATCAATGGACAATAATTCAAAAATAAATCTTAAAATGTAGGTCATACAATGTGGTATATTAAAAAATAATTACTGGTTATTATGTGATAATCTATTGTATTATAGTATTTACTTCAAAATTAATTAAAAAAGCATTGGTAAAATAAATTACAGTATTAAAACATTATTTGTTATTCTATAGTCTATGCCTATACTGTTTAACATTACAAACTTCGATATTTTAAATAATTTGTCCAATATAGACGCATACGCATATAGTAATTTTTTTGTTTCAATTTAAAACTTATTGTACTACCTATTTTTTTTTTCTAATATATATATAGTTTCAACTTTCAAGCTAGCTCGTTTTTATTTTTTTAATAATTTTTAAAACAATAAAGTAGTGGATCTGTGGTGTGTGGTTAGATATAATCGGTCAAAAAGTTCAATATATTTTTAGTGTCGATCAATACTCTATATTTTCATTTTCATTTACTATATAGGTATAATGTACATAATAAAATATAATTAATATTGGTTTTTGTTGATGTAATTTAATATTAATTTTAAGCTGTACCTATCTGCCTAGGAATAAGAAAGTAGAAAAAATATAATAGTATATATAGGGTATTATACAAAAGAATTATTATCAAGTGGGTAGCGTTCTACTGTAGGTACACCGAGTAACGAGTGGATTTCGGACATAGAGTAGACATAAACTTCTAATTGAAGTTGCAATAAAGCATTTAAAAAATTATGTATATTTGAATGTAACATATAGAAATTATTTTTGAAATGTGAATGAAAAGACTCGACGG
The DNA here is from genome assembly GCF_020184175.1 of Aphis gossypii. Taxonomy (NCBI): domain Eukaryota; kingdom Metazoa; phylum Arthropoda; class Insecta; order Hemiptera; family Aphididae; genus Aphis; species Aphis gossypii. Next base: position 28,117,357 of record NC_065531.1, read on the forward strand.
CATTTGTAGTTTGAGTTAGGTTTTATAATCTTTGCACACTACGTGTATGACTATTTTTATCCATTTCTTTTGATGACAATATTGATAATTCTATATCATAAGATATTGGATAATTTATTACATTTTGATAAGGCATACGCAGTCGCTTCGAGTAAAATTTCGTATGCACTGCAGTATTAGGAATTGTATCAATTTATATAAAAATATGTATTATATTAAATATTATTTTATTACGATTTAAAATGTAATAGTGGCCCAATCACCGGGTCTGTCTATTATATAAATATAAAATTTTAGTGGCCCAATTCCTGAGCGCCCATAATTTATATTCCATACGAATCTTGTCGTGTACGTGTACCTAACTGCATAAGTACCTACTGAGAAGTAGCTCATTTGGCCGGCTCCCGTTTTTCTTAAATGGCTACGGCGGTCTTATAAAAAGGTCAATTTTCAAACGGCATCGATTTTTTACAACATAAATTCCTTCCCACTTCGTAAAAACTTAGGACTATCTTAAAAGAGGTATGGTTAAAAATGTATTGGTACATTAGTAAATTATAAAAATTATATATTATTGTGAATTAAATTTTAGCGATAAAAAAATGTATGTATAAGTAGATACATAACAAAATCATACATTGGTTAATTTTTTCATATAACCCATATGTGTTTATTCACTAGATGAAAATTCATTTATGATGTTCCTAATGAATTCCTGTTTTTTAATATTTAGTTGTATTGATATGACTACAAGCTTCAATTTAATTTTTTTCTACGGGAGCCGTTTATGAATTTACCAGTTCGTTAAACCTTTTTTGACGGTAGTCGTTTGGGGCGCGCCGACCTATTGTTAATACATGTACCTAGTAGGTACCTTATACTTATACATTATCTTAATAGTTTTATAACTAAACATATCTAAATTTTAAATTTTATTTATAATATACGTAATCGCTTTATTTCATATCTACCGTTATCAGACAATAATTTTTTTAAACTGAAAATCAAATTTTCTACACGAGAATTAATAAGACTTATTAAATAATGCATACATATCTAATGTTACTAATTAATAATCATACGGTTTTAAGCCATATAATGTATAAATTATGACATTTGAATATAATACCTACATATGGCTGGCTAAATTTAGGTACCTATATACATTATTATATAATATTTTGGTAGGTATCTACGACCTACCTGCCTATAATATTATGTTACGGGTTACAGGATAACATTTGGATAAAAGTCGACATTAATCAGTTCATGTAACATTTGGCTAATGTTACACAACATATTAATAATATTAAAATCTTAGCTATATAGATGTTAATCATAGTCATAATCGGATAATATAACATTACTAAATTAACCAGCAAACTCTTTTGGATAATGTCATATATAAATGTAAATATATATATATCATAATAAATAATAATATGATACAGTTTAACAGCTATATGATTTATGAATCATTAATTATATTAATTTTCAATACATACAGTAATATCACATATTTTGAAATTTAGTGGTTAATATACTCATACTAAATCAATAGTATTTTATTGAATACACTTAAAAACATGGTAAGAAAATACTCACAAAAATATTATTGTTGAAAAACAAAGAATTGATTTTTACGCGATATGCTTTTGTGGCATTTTCGATGGCTTTGGCTTACATTTTACAAATACCCACACCTATTATATTATTACCAAATTTTCTTTTAGAACTTAGAAAACACTTTTTATAGCCATGACCAGTGTCCAATGACCACTTCTCTTTGACATCAAGATCGCGATTTCTCTCAATGATTTGGAAACATGTGAGTGTGTGACACGCCTCATCCAAAGGTATTACAGACAATGGACGAACTGGTTTCTGATGTTGATGTATAATTTATAACTGTGACAAAGTATCAAATGTATTACCTACCAAGTCTATAGAATTATTCATCCTCAATTCACAATTGACACAAAAAAACAAATATTATATTTCTCGAGTCTCGGAGCTCAGATTCTGTCATCAAGAGCTAGAGAGGCATGTCGTATAGTCGTCATCATGGTGCATGTACGAAGACAATCATCAATGTTCGTCGAGTAGTATGCTAAAAATTTATGGATTAGGTTAAAACTCGTTATTACTTGATAATTTTACATTAGTAAAATGTATTTAACGTAATTCGATGATGTTATAGTACACAAAGAGGTAACAGAAAAAATTACAAATTAAAAATATTTATTAATAGCATAAAAATAATTTATATAGTTTGGAAATTAGATTATGTATTTATGTCTAAAAAATACCATAGGTACATCTATTATAACTATTTGATAAAAGTATTATGGATCTATACGGTAGTTATTTATATTTTAGAATCACTTCAAAAAAACTTAATTGTATTTCTTAAAAACTGGTTTTGTATTTCCTAATTTTACGTAATTTTTTTTTTTTTTGTTTTTCTCAGCTTTTGATACTTTTGATCGCCGCTCAAGTCCTAAAAAAGTACCAACTACTTTTAACTTTATACTAGATATAATAAAAAACCACCTTAAAAAATTAAAATTAAACATTTTTACTACTCCAATAGTAATGGCAGATATAAAAATAGCCTAAAAATAACACATTATTGTAAAATCAAAACATTAATTGCTCGGATCAGAATCTATAAAAACAAATTTGTTTAAAAATCATATTTATATATAACTTGGCTTACATTAAATTTTAATCCTGGGCATTAGTCTATTTTTAAGTACTGGCCATTATAGGCATTTTTGAAAATGATTTTAAAATAAGTTTGTTCCGGTAAAAAAACGGGCGCCCGGGAATTGGGCCACAATTCACCTTTTTTTCCAAAGGTATACGGTAATTGGGCCACTAAAATTTTATATTTATTACAGGTAGGCCCGGTAATTGGGCCACTAAAATTGTATATTTATAATAAGCAGACCCGGTGATTGGGCCACTATTACATTTTAAATTGTAATAAAATAATATTTAATATAATACATCTTTTTATATAAATTGATACAATTCCTAATACTGCAGTGCATACGAAACTTTACTCGAAGCGACTGCGTATTCCTTATCAAAAGGTAATAAATTATCCAATATCTTATGATATAGTATTATCAATTGTCATCAAATGAAATGGATAAATAGTCATACGCGTAGTGTGCAAAACTTATGAAACCTAATTTGAATTTCAAATGCCGTTGAGTCTTTTCATTCACATTTCAAAAATAATTTCTATAATATGTCACATCCAAATATACATAATTTTTTATTGCAACTTCAATCAGAAGTTTATATTAAGATTAGAAGTATTGGAACAATTAAAACAAGAAAACGAACTTTAGTTCGACAAAATTTTATTCTTAATGAAATTAAAAAATATGAAGAAGGGGAAAAAATCCAATTTGAATATTTACAATCTGTATCATGTTATTTAAAAAAAAAATTATATTTTTAAATATTATATTAGAAAAAAATTATTTCATATTATTTATTTTTTGACTAACTTTATGGTCCTTATATTATATTTGTAAAATGAGTATATTGGCATTCTTTATAAAAATTATTTCATATTCGACTAATTTTATGGACCTTGTTGTATATTAAATTAATTAAATCTGTATGGAAGTATTTTAAAAAATATATTAATTATTTGACGAATTGTATTTTTATATGTTAAAAAAATAATAATTAGTTGATAAACATTATATTATATTCGTATTAATAGTATATTTGTGTGCTATACTTTTATGGCCCAATCTCCGGGTACACTTTAAAAATATAGATTTAATTTGTGGCCCAATCTCCGGGTAGAAAAATGTTAACAAATATTTTATACAAAATAGGTAGTTAAAATGTGGCCCAATTCCCGGGCGCCCAAAAAAACCACTCGTTTCCTTTAACTCCAGTACTCCACCTTTAGCTATCTTAGTCACTCCACAAAATTTCTATATGAACCGGGTGATTAATTCAATAATATAAATGTTTTTATGAAATATTTTTTTACATAGTGTAAAATTTTTATTTTATATCCTAAAACACCTCTAAGACTTTCTTATAGCATAGTAGAATATTTTTTAGATTTCTATTTTGTTGAATACTCATCCTTTGTTACACAACTCCGATTATCTAAACTTTAAAGACAATAAATTAAATACCTACTACAAAATTCTTATAAGAAAAATATATCTCCTGTGAAATTTAAAACTAAAAATGTTAACAATAAAGTTATAGAAAATATTTTTATTCCAAAAATATTGTTTTATAATGAATTCAAGTTGGATAAAAAAAACATAAATATTATAATTGAGACTTATTGAATGAATGAGTGTCTCTTTGTGTATATTTATATAATAGTATAGCCTATAGGCCGTATGAATTAAATATAATATATCCTATAACACCATAAACCTATTATAATAATATATATTATACCGTTAATATAAACACTTATATAGGCTATAGCGTATTAACGTCTAGCCACCAACTTAGCATACATATAGGCTCTAATAATGGCATCGGCAGGATATAAAATTACTACGGTAAACACTAAATTGAAATCTATATCAACATTCTCAATTCAGTTAAATCCCATTATAGTTTGTAGTGTGAATATATATATTTGCACGTTAGTTCATTTACATATAGTTGTATGACCTGTGAAAAATAACTACCTACTTATATATTTAAATTTTAAAATTTATCTTTCATGAGTTTGGACTCACAATATATTCGGATTTCGGATATATAATTATACGAAAATGATAATTTTTTTTCAAAATCTATCGGGTATGTTATTTTATTTTACAAACTATGGCATTCTTAGTAGTAGATAATTCTATAAAGTCAAAGATAAAAGTGAAATATAGGTATAATTCAGTGCTATCATAGAGTAATTTATATATATAATAATGCTATGTATACATATATACATATTACATACCATACGCATACATATTATATAATTTATTGATTGTAACTTATTATGCCCATCTTTGGTTCGAAAATTAAAGACGCCATATTCCAGAACTCCAAGGACACTGAAAATATTAGACATTTATTTAGAACGGACTTTATAATTTGCTTACTATGATTTGAAATGTGAAAAATATGGTTGAAACAACATATATGATTAATCGCAGATCAAAAGTAGGTGTACAAAAACACATTATTCATGAATGTAAGTAGGTATAATATACTGAACTATCTTGGTATACCTACTTAATTTATATTATTTATTTAAACAATACGCTAATGAAATATTTTACAGAATACTAATAAATATATATAATACTACAATAGGATTTCTTTTACAAGGCCACGGAACTTAATTCGAATTCGTTTTAAAAAAAAATATTTAAATATTTTTTTTAAGCTTTTATAAAAAAAAAAAAAAACACTTGTCACTCACTATTCACGTCACACACTCACACGCATTATTACAACTTATAACTAATATCTAATATTTCCTACACAATTATTTATATATATTTGAACACGGGTTATTAATTATTAGTATAATAATTTATTTATTTAATTACGGTCGACAAAATTCATAGCATCAAGATTGTCGATTGTAGAATTATTTTATTTTTACAAAAAAAAAAAAAAAAAATACATAATTTAACTTAGTGCACATATAGAAAAACTATAAAAATATAAACTAAAAAGTGTCTCGAATAACACCAAATAATACTTTGCATAATGTCATAATATCTGTATATTATACTATTGTTATAATATGTTTATAAAAAAAAAAAAAACGGTTTCGACGTTGTGTAAATAATAACCTCGCCTAATCCGTTTTTGTGTGCAAGTGATGTATATATAATATATTAGCTAGTCTATGTGTTTTATGTACTGGGTGACTTTTAAAAGTAAACACTTATATTTTCATGAAAAATTCTAACGTTTTTGGAATCGTTTTTAATAATTATAATTCGTGACAAAACATTTTATTTTCTACCATTTTTTTTATCTTTATGAACATATAGTGATGTGGCACTATATACGGCCAACCCGCAAAATGTCGGTACACACTATAGGTACTCCGCTCTTCAAAACTTTAAATACCTACTTAGTCCAAATTAATTATTAATTTTAATTCCGATTTTTATACATTGAAAAAGACAGAAAAATATTTTTCTGCTCCGGAATATTAAATTAAAAATGTACGCAGTCGTTATTCAAAAAATCATAGTGATAAAAAATGTTGCATTATTGTATGTATTGACTTCAAAATAATAAAAAAAAGAATTCTTCAAAACCTTTCACACTGAATGCTTATACATAGTGTTAAATAAGTTTGGAACTCTTAATTATAGCAAATATGCATATTTTAATACTTATATGGAAGACTATGTCAATATACCAGATAACACATTTATAATTTATAAAATATTTAATAACCCTATTATTGTTTATCAGTCCCAATTACTCTAATGACCGTTTCCAAACTTAATGGACATCCTGTGTAGATGTGTATATATATATTTATGGCACACATCCCGATCCCATATCTATATATAATAAAAACAAATGACAATAAAGTTTTAAAATGTGGGTATAGCTGCAGCATTACTACCTATTGGCTATTACCTAGGTATTATCGTATTATATAGGTATTCATTTGTATAATTCGAATACGTACTCTTCAGTTTTTTTACTTTGTTGCTTTTAAATATAGACGAATATAGTGTTATATGTATATACACCTAATATGTTAGTATAAACGGAACACAGTATATTTTATTGTATTTACCCATTTATTGTAATGCCACTGGAGTATGTACAAATATCACATTCGAACACAATAGTTGTTGGCACACAGCAATCTAGTTTAATTCATAATAACTTAATGTGAATGAAATAATTAATAACCATATATCATACAATATTATTATAGTATACATTATACCTATATATATGTTCAGTTTGCTCAAATGCCACGGAGGTTTCTCGTGAAACGTCATCATCGTGCTAGAGTGCTGAAAAGAAGTGGCGAAATCTCATAACGCAATGTTTTCTATACATAGTGAAACGGTTTAATGTTAAGACTCGTCAGTAGGAGTAACTATTTTATGATGAACGCGAGCGCGTATTATAATAATATATAGACCGACAGAATATTGTGTTAAGATTCGAATACTTGATGAGTTTACCTATGAATATTATAATGACTATGATATGTATATAAATATATATGTTTGTATGTACCTATGTATATATATATGTTATTCAAATATTATTTCCTAACCACCGGCAGTGTGATATTGCAGTATTCGTAGATTAAAAAAATGCTTAGGTACCTAACAATAATGCAGTGAACGGCATAAAATGTCGTATCGTCACGAACTCACAAATAACGACGAGTTAAAAACTTGTAGAACCCGAGATCAATATAAATATGGTATTCAATTTTATAGATCTTGCTGGAATCTATACATAAATACATAACATACATTATAGATATTGTATGCATTAATGCATCGATATAAATTATATGTAAATATGCAATAAGTGTTATTTATTAATATTTACATTGATGTGGCGGCGGGCGGCGTGGCGCGTGTTAATAGTCAAAGGCGACGCACATTTCAATGTAATCATTGTAATCGTAATAAACAAATTCAACAATAACGATTAATCCTTGGCACGTACGCCAGCTATATATAATACGATATAAGTAATAATGCGAGATACGACGATGAGATCGCAATATCGCATCATCGTAAAAGGCGTCACATACTATAACTAAATAGTTACACTCGGTGAAACATATAATTTTATTACCATTTACCATATAGATACCGCGCGCTTAGAAAAAAAAATGTATAAGGTATACTGACAACTGTATATGTCTATATATTTATAAATTGTTATATACAATGTTATATATATATATATAAATATATTACAATATTATGTATACTATATTTATATATTGATAGGTATCCAATATCCATTTATTATTATATTAAAAAATAAACTATAATATATTTATAAATTTAAAATATAAGTGAAATGGTTTGTCTTCAAAAGCTTTAGCTTATGGAAGAAACAGTATTTGATATTTTGTAGATAATTAAACTTGACTTAATATCCTAATTCACGTAGTGTAATATATATGGGTATATCGTATATGACTATAAACATTGAAAATGTGAACAAAAATTAAAGATATTATACTAAAAAATAATAACAATTCGTTCAATAATCAATAGATAATAAAAATACTAAATAAATAAATCCTAATTAATTAATAATTATCTATTAACATATAGATAAAAAGATAATAAAAGAAAGCACTATATAACATATACCTATTTAAAATGTATGATAGACATGTAAAATAATATATATATTTTTTTAACTGTCAAACTTCAACAAACATATTTTTGATAAATAAACATTTTGGAAACTATTTGAATTAGGTAATGCTTAGTAGATTATAGAGATTTATATATATATATATTAATTCATAATATAATTTATATTTATACCTATATATTATTAATTGGGTCTTTTTTTACCAAATTCGCTTTCATAATATAAAATTAATGTACCTACTTCATATTTATATATAATATTATACAAACAGTGTCACTGTCAAATATGTAGTAAATATTATAACTACAATATTATCTACAAATGTCAAATAATATATTACTATGATATATATTTCATAAAAAAAGCTTCAACTAAATGGTCTAAATGATATAATATAGGTAGTTATATAATTCAACAAATGTTGTCAGTTTAACATATATGGTCAATTTTTGTTATTTTTAAGATAAATGAGATAAATAATATAATATCGACCTATTATAATATATAAATAAATGATTAATAGTTAGGGTATTAAGGAGATAATTATTAAAATTTTAATTTTAAAGCAAGTTTTTATCTTTTTAAAATTTATAAAAAAAATTGAGCTTAAAACTCTCATAACTTGCTTCGTAATCAAACTTCTGAGATGCACTGAATAATAATAATCTTATCTTTAAATTTTATAATAGGGCAATTCACTCTAATTTTAAAAATAACATAGTAAAATGGATTATTACAAACGTAAATTTTTCAATGCTATAATATATTTGTACAAGTTGTACAACGAAGATTACACATAAGTCTTAAGAGAATGCCAGCGCACTATTTGAATTTTCCTTCTGCTCTGAATTATGATAGTCTGATCCGGTATTTAAATTTAAAAACGTTAGTACATCGCGGGAATATCGAAACATCGTAGAAAACCGACTTACGAACCGGACTTTAACTCGAAAATAGATAAATATCTTTGGTACATATTTAGTTTGACTAATAAATAACGACAGCACAATATTACAATGAACAAGAGCACGAGACAAATAATATGGAGACATTGGAGACGTATAGTAGCTATAATAATTAAATAATAATAATAATAATAATAATACGATTACAGCCGTATCCCGTGCGGGCGGCCGGCTACAGGCTGCTGTGCGATGTGTCGCCCCGCCGCCATCGTAGTTGTAGTAGTCGTCGTCGTCGTCGTCGCCGCCGCCGCCGCCGCCGCCGTCGTCGGTAAGGTTCGGCTCGCGACGTACGTAATAAAACCGTACGAACAGTCCGGTTCACACTCGACAACCCGCCGCCGACGCCCGTCGCCCATCGCCCGATCAGTCGTTATCTTGGACCAGTCTTGTACGCATCTAGTCCGCCTGTGCTCCGATTCTACCCGTCAACGATTACTGCACAGTAATACAGTAATAGTATTAATAACCGTCGGTCACGGGCGTGCATAAACGAACGATAACCGATACACTCGTCGTCGACAAAAGTTTCGCCCAGTTCCATTCCGACAACCCGTAAATTCTCCACCGAAAATGGCCAACAACAGAGCCACCAAGTCTGGTTTCGCCGCCGAAGCGCAACGCAAAGTGAGTAGTCGCTAACTTAATAATTTTTTATTTTTTTTTGTATTTTTATACATCTCTAATTATTACTATCGGCTCCACTCGTTTGCCGGTATATTATAATAATTTTTATATTCCACTATGATTTTGCGTTCTGCGAGCAGAAGACCGCACGACGTGTAATTCCGTGTCGATGGTTCACGGAGCGTTTAATCACTATATTGAGTGTCGACCTTATACAGCGTAAGCTACAACGTAATGCAGCTGCTATATTATAATATAAACGTTAATTTTAGATAACCGCTGTGCATTTAGAAGCACCTGTTCGATTCCGACAAGTGCATTCCATTACATAATACATCGTACCCATAATAATAATAATATTATGATGCGGTGTTTGATGATGGATAATGTCGAAATGATGATTAACCGTACTGTAACGTCTGTAACAACCTCGGCGACCACCGTTTGAATCGTTTAATATGCAAATGAATTCCATAACTTTCGAGTCTGCATCACTTGCGATTTTCGTGTAAAACAAATTCGCAAAAACACAGGTTGCAACACTGCAGTGTTATAGCCTTTAAAGTTTAAGACAATTTGGGTTTATGTACATTGTACACATTATCGTATTATGATCTCTACAGGACTGCAGCTCTAGACGCTCTAGTGCAATACGTTAAAGGACATATTATGTCCTGAATATATATATAAATATATACTGTAAAAATGACTACAGGATATCGTGTCTCGTGTTCAACGGAACCCCATTCCTGCTGGTGCAATTGATCGTTATTTTACCAACAAAATCTATTATTGTAAATCACAACCAAGGTTGGTAGATAGTCAAGTTTTATTTCAACAGTGTAACAAAAGAATGCACAACGGTATGACGAATTTTTTGTTTTCCAACCAATACCGAATTCCAAGGTTCCAAATTCGTCGGTACGATATAGATAATTGTTAAATATGTGTATATATATTATACATATAAATAATAAATATATTATGTTAGCATCCACGGTAGATCATTTGATAATAAATATTATTGTTTACACCACTGGCAAGAGCAGGTCATACGAATATCTCTCCCTCTTTCCCACTCACTGCAAGCGCCTGTGGGTTGTGCACGAAAAAAAAAGTTTCAAATTATATAGGTCAAACGCACCTAAAACTCAAAGTCCGGGCAAATCCAATTAATTAAATGTGTTTACATACTATCGTTGTGGATAAATTGGCTTGCGTATACACTACATTTTTTATTTTTATTTTGTTGACCATTGCATATTTTTAATTGTAAACGATGACGAAAAATAATATTCCGCGAAATAACATAGTATACATATTATATAGATAATATATCGAATTCAATAAATGTATACATATATTAAATAACATACACACAACGTATTATATAGTTATGTTGTTTTTAGATTACGGAATTGTTTGTCGTAAATTCGTAACTCGTAAATAAACATTGCGGTAACCCGATAATCGAACGGAATCCAATTAAATTAATTATTTAGCATCATCCTATATATACCTATATGTATACCTAGTTACAGTGAAAATAGAACTTAACACTGTAGTTTTTCCATTGGTTCTAAATTCTAATCACATTATTTTCATTTAATATATTAGATAATATATCATTTTCGTAAAGCCCGTACATTAAGTATAATAATAAATACATAATACTACCTAACCTGTACATTATAAGCAATTCAAGACACGCACTTTTTAAGAATATCTTTATTATTAGTAATTACTAATCAATCAGTAATTAGGTACATTCCTGATGTTATGATGTGTTTTAATGGTGGTGACGAAGTGACGAATAAAAATTTGATGAGACGAAAATTCCTGTGCGCGAATAGTCGTTAAGTTAATTGATTCTACTCGTTCATTTGTGATACACGTACTGAGAAGCGTGATTTACAACTATAGATATATCTAACAAGAAACTTTGGTTCAAAAAACGAAAACATTTTTTAGCGGATCTCTGTGTAGCTAGACTATTATATGCACATGATATGTACCTACATAATAGCATATAGGTCGAGATATAGGTACACTACTTTAATTGGTACTTTTCCAAACTGTCAATATTCGCTATAATTTTATAATTTAATGGTTATTACTCATTATGATATAAGTATTATAACTAGGGCTTATATGCAATATAAATCTATGAAATATACAAATGCATATCATAAATATGCGAAAAACATGGAAAATATTTTTATGACTAAGTATTATACTATTTATTTATATTAAATTATTATTGTGTGACGAGTACTAGCATGAGGTAATAAAAACGATTTCAAATTTTCGAATGAAAAACCTACGGTTATCTCGAAACCTAGTTTTGTCATTAGAAAAATTCCTTTCCACGTCACAAAATACAATTGGGGCCATATTTAAAACGAGATAAATCTTAAACTGGTTGTTCCTCATCTATAGTCATATTCTGTTACCTCACCAGTCACTGTTGGTTATACAATTGATTTTTTTAATATAGAATATTTACGGTTTTTTGACAAGAAATTCGTAAGTTTGATTCTATAGAGCAATATATCCTTGATCCTCCTTTTTATAACCAATAGAATATAGTACCTACCTAATTTTCGATTTTTCTAGTTTTGTTGTAGTTTCTAATCACTGAAAGTATGTTGTAATAAAGCTGAGCTCATACTCACTCTTTATTATGATATATATTATTACGTGTTTTCGATACGCTTTGCTTCGTTTTGGTCTAAAGCGTTAATAATACATTTTGATATTTATACCATAGTAATTTACTGCTTTAACCTCAACGAGTTAATATTAGTTGTGGAGGTAAACTTAAATTGGGATACATTTTTTCGAAAGTATTTATTCGTGAAGGTACTTTAAAAAATATCTTTTTAGTATATGAAATTAATCGATCGACATTTCGATATTTTTATTTTATGACTTCGGAAATTGTTTAAGTCTATGACTATATAGTATATATTAGCTTAAAAGACTTTATTTCATAAAATTACTTATCGTGAACGAAAAGCAATTTTTACTTTTATAATTAAAATTGTAAAGTATATAACATTTATGAAATTATCCAGAAATATGCAAATTATGAGCATTTTTAATCAAATATATAAAAAATATGTTGACTATAAAATCTACACATTACAAAACTAACATTTTTAACCAAAATTATTCTAGATGAATTACAAAAGAATATACATTTACATATAAATCCGGGCCTTAGTTTATAACTTATTAGTCATTATTCATTTCATTGTACCTACATTTATATTTTATTATTATTATTATTACTATTCGCTTGCATTGGATTACGTAATTTTCTTTTTATAAGCTCCGACATTAACCCATGAATACAAATTAATAATATTACACTATTTAAATACGGTTTGTTTAAATGCCTATCCAATATTTACTGTATGACAATATTCTATACAATATAATATTACACTGTATTGGTAGACAGTAGTATTTACTATTTATAGCATATTATGTACCTTCTAACAGATGACTAACATACCTTGCCGTCGCCGATAAAATGTCGGTTAAAATACGTCTTTTCAAATAATTCCACTGCACCTACACTCACATAATATTGTGCTTGTAGCCAAGACCGAACCGGTTTTTCCTTCCAACACAAAGATAACGCTTCTTTTTAGAATAACTCCTCAGCAGTCTTGACATACCGAAGTTAAAAAGTCACTGCGTAGGTGTAATTTACATCTCTACATATTTGCCCCGTCTCACGTTTATCGTCATGGTTGTACCTAATTGCTCTATACATAATACACGTAATGGAGATATAAATAGTAATAATAATAATATATGAAATTATGATCGTAATTTTTGTCTCGGTCGATTACATTTTTAAAAGTTAAATATAAGTATTGCAAATTGTAATCGTGTACCGTGTGAGGCAATTTTCGTTAACACTTAAAACCAAACGGCTGTATTCAATTTCGATACATGACGCATGCGTACGTCGTCATACCGTTAAGCATTTCATGTGAAAAATAATGTTTTTATTATTAAGTGTTTTTTTTTTTTAGATAAACCTGTAAACTATAATCATAGGTATTAGTGTATTACTAATACATATTGTTATATCCGGAATGTCTAAAATTTAACCATAATTATAATCATTAAATGCATTATCTTAACAATTTTCAGAGCGTATGATTTATTTTTCTTCTAAATTATTAGTGTGGAAATTAATATGTTTTAGTTGGGGTTTCGATTTTGTAGCAAAATTTTAATTTATGCAATTTAATGGATGCATTTTACACTAACTATTCAGCTTGAGCAAGAATTAATGTTTTGTGTATAGACTTTAAGACTAATATCTGTGATATTAGTTAATATGTAGGTAATGACTAATAATATATACCTATTTTTGATCTACATTCTACATAATATATAATTCATTCTAATCTATAATGAACAAACAATTACCATAAAGATTTTATTCTAATATTTTTTTCTACATTAATTATTACACGAGTTATTTCTAATATCAGATTCTAGAAATGTTATCATTGAACAGTCTTATAGGTAACTAGGTAAATTACTATCAAGAAATAATATTTATATAAACACATATAATTAAACTATGCGATATAGTTCTTTTTGCAATTCCTTATTTAGCTGAATATTGTTAAATTATAATAACCAATTATCTGTGATGAAGGGGTTTTTTTTTTGACGAAATCCTTGATTCCCGTACATGTATTGTACAAACAGATGGCCTCCCGTATCAATCGATGATTCATCTTTGTGTTTCTTCTATATATGGCCGTGTCGCTTTTTCAAATAAGATACCGTATATGGCCAATGTGGGTCGATTGGTTTTTGCCCGTTCGCATTTCCATCTCGATATCTATCACGTGTTGTATGTATATAATATATATAGGTCAATAGATTTTTGAAAACTAAATGCCTGGAATTTGGAATTGTGTGGCTACATGTATATTTACAATCTATACGAACAAAGTATAATAAGTAAGTGCGGTGACATTAAAATAACATCTTAATTACAGAATAGGAAGGTTCCCAGCAGTGCCACCTGACAAGAAATTAGGTCTTTTTTTTATTTATTTACATATTAATATATATTATTAATGAATGTCGAGCAATTTAAAAGGGGTAATAGCCCTCAGTAGATTGATTGTGGTAACGATTTGGTACAGTAAGTGACGATTAGAAATATGATTTTTAAGTAGTTGTTAGGTACGTCTTAAAAATTATATTATCAAATGTCTACATTATCAGTGATAGCACTTGGTACCTTTAATAATTATGTATATTGAATTATAATATTAGAAGTAATAAATTTAAAACACCAACCAATTATTTGTGTATAAACACTTCATTCGCTTTACTTATAAACTAAACTTATTGTTGTTATAATTTTTTATTATTATAAAATATAAAATATTTAAATATTTGTTAAAAGTTCTATTAAATTTGAAATAAAAATAAAAATCTTCAATCTTCATAGTTATAATATCCTTTTATATTGTAGCATATTATAAATTGATTAATTAATCGTGTCAAATTGATGTAGACAATTATAATTAATAACATTATAGTGTTGTTAATTGTTATTTTAGATTATAATATATCTAAGTATTAAATGTTTGAATAACTATTTTTTAAATGTCCATTGTTGTGTACTCACGATTTCGCATATAAATGTTCGTAGATATACGTGCTTCCTTCTTAAACCTTGATGACTAGAAATTTAAAAAATAAACAGTAGGAACGAGTTTTCGTTGGCTGATTTTAACGATGACATCAGCAACTAATTATTCCACGTTCAGCACATTCTCGAGAAATGTATTGGTACTTGAATATAAAGTATATTGTCCATTGGTCGGAGGTAAAAGGAATAAGTATAAACAAAATACTTAATATCTATATATTAATCGTTATAGTACTATACAAAAATGTTTCAAACAATAATGATATGGAGATAAACCTATTAATTGTTTAAATTTTCAAATGAATCATTAATTATTTATTTATTCAGCTGTTTAAAATAGTGAAACAAATATTAAATTTATTTAACAAAAATATCATTAATTTGAACTATGTCTATTGGCTATTTTACTTTTTTGCATACTTTTAGTATTTATTTGTATCATGGTTTTTTTTTATGATTCAAAAATCAAAACAGTTTGATTGAGTGTTTTCAAACTAAAAATATCATCTAAATTCTAAGTGATTATTTAAAAGAAATTTTAACAAATATATAAATAATTTATTAGATATAATATGTTGAAAAAAATATAATTTCCATAGGAAATACTACTAAACAAAATATCTATAAACGAAAATATAACATAATTTTTATAGTTTATTATGTTAAAATAACAGTATTATGAAATATATGTATATTTGTTTGTACTATTTACAATAGCTTACAGAAATGATATAGGAAATAGATCAAGAATTCATTAAACAGTTATATATATTGTGTTATATGTCGATTTCATAATAACATATCGCTGTTGTAAAATATATTAAATATTATCATAAATTATTATTTACATACGATTATATTATGTTATTTCAGTTATTGGTAACTACCGTCAGTCGTTAATATATTTTAATAAATAATATAAAAATATATTAATCAGATATTAATGTATAATTTTCCATTTTATTTGGTACATAAGCTGTGTGGACATATACCTATTATATCGGAAATTCTGAACCATTTACCAATATACTTGTATGCTATAATATTATACTATTATACAGGATGGTTTTTTTAAAAATATAAGATAAACACAACTTTGAAAGTTATAAGCATTTAGCCAATAAAAAATAATAGGTATATTTTTAATTTATACTTTTTTAAATTATTTTTTTCAGCGTTTCGGTATCTAATAATTTAATATTTAAATTTGTTTATAATCGGACTAGTAGTCCAACACTTGACGTAGTTCATAAGTGATTATTTCAATCCACTTTGTTCATATAACCCAGCGGTTCCCAAACTACGATGAGTGCCTCCCTTGGGACTTGAGAGGCGTAAGCACTTAATAGGGGAGTCGCGATGTAAATATTGGTATTGTACCTATACAGTACACATTATAAGGACTGATATATTATAGTACGATACACTATAAGGACTAATTTAATACTATACACTAATAAAAATGTTATTTCATTTATTCGAGGGATACACGATTAATGTTTTGTAATTGTTTTTTAAGGGGGGATGTTTGAACAAAAACAGTTTAGAAACCAGTAACCACTGATTTAACTATAAATTATATATTTTAAATACTTATAAGTTGAGTTACCAATCATAATTAACTATGGGTTTGAAGTTAAATTTTTATGCATTGAAATATTATGAAACATATTCTGCTTTGTAATATAAAATTAATGATATTTGTCATAATTCCAAAAAGTTTAAAAAATGATAATTATAATAAATAGTAAAAAAAAATTATAGTTTTCTAAATAAATAACGAATGTATGTGTATCATATTATTGAGTTTATAATTTATTTTGTGGATGAAATTATTTTAACAAGATAATAACTTGATTGAAAGGTCAATTTAGTAGACAATTTTTATATTCTTAGTTGGTATTAACTTATCAGTGAAAAACAATGGAAAAAATGTAAATCATTTAAAATACATTTAATATTTTGTTCAATGACTCGATAAATAACCTTTAAAACATTTGTATTTATTTTTTTTTTATAGATCAATAGCAAATATAGCGAAGAGCTAGCACAAGAATGCTTAGAGTGGGTGAGCAGCGTCACTGGTTTGCCATTGAACACATCTGGCGATCCGGACAACTTTTTTGAAGTTCTTAAGGACGGACAAGTATTGTGCCAGTGAGTCATATTCTACGTGTAATAAATGAAACAATTACTTTCGAACTGATAAAATATATCCTTGAATTGTTCATGAAGATCTTTCGTCACTTTCATATCGTTGTACTTAACATTAATCATTAATTTTTATTGTATGTATCTACCTATTATTTACATAATATATATAACGAGTATATATATATTTATAAAATAATGTATACTATAATATACATTTTTATTACTCCCGATTATGGAATACTCCCGTTTTATTTTATTTTATTCTTAATAGAACATTATTTATTTATTATTACTTTGCCTTTTATGTATAACTTCCATGGAAGTGGTTTGTCTAATTATTTTTATTTTTCGTAGATTGGTAAACACTCTTATTCCTGGATCCGTTAAGAAAGTGAACACTAGTACAATGGCTTTTAAGTGTATGGAAAATATCAATAACTTTTTGGCTGTTGCTGTATCCATTGGCGTACCTTCTCAAGAAACCTTTCAATCTGTAGATTTATGGGAACGCCAAAACTTGAACTCTGTGGTGATTTGTTTGCAGTCATTGGGTAGAAAGGTAAAGCTGAAAATTGTTTTTTTTATTATTAATTCATTTACATTTACAAAATATACTGAAATAAAAATATGCCGTTTATGTATAATTTGTATATTTGTGTAGGCTGGTCAATTCGGTGCTCCAAGTATTGGACCGAAAGAAGCAGAGAAAAACATTCGCAACTTTAGCGAAGATAAACTTAAAGCCGGCCAAACTATCATCAGTCTTCAATATGGATCCAACAAGGGAGCAAATCAAAGTGGACTCAATTTTGGAAACACAAGACATATGTAAAGGCTCGTCTTATCTTCCACGATGTTCCATGCCCAAATTTATATGCAAAACTGAAGCCGAATTCCCAAATATTCTCAGATCTTATATACAGCTATAGCAAGTATACCTATACATTCCAGCGTAACATTTTAAACCTCCTACCATGTCATAACCATTCCATAATACCAGTATTATTACGTATTTACGTAGGTGTAACTTAATTATTGTATTTTACACAAACATTATACAATTTCACTTTGGGCATAAACTATTTTCTGTTATAATACGCGTTACAATTTTGAAAACAATATGATGATGATGAAACGAATTTCTGCGTTGAAGATAATTTGGAAATTTTCGTTTTTTTTTTTTTTTTAATAATTATTATACTATATAAATTAACAAGTTCATTATTTTTATTTATTTATTTCTTGGTACATAGTTAAAATATTTATTTTGTTTAAAATATTATACCCATGTAAGGTTTATGCATTTATTCGAACATTTTTAATACTCGAATGATCTATATAATTAAGTTATTAAATTAACATTGAATAAAAGAAATATTATTTATTTTAATGATGTGTTTTTGCTTTGTTGTATTATTCCAGTCTATGAAATATAGATGCGTTTTTATTATCTACAATTCTAAATACATGTTTATTCTGTATAATATAATATTATACTGTGTGCAGTAATTGGACGTACGGTAAGTTATAGTAACGAATGCTTTATGATTATCAATTTTCCCTATTAAATGATCGAATGATTTTAATGCTTTAATTATAATATTTTATGTATAAAGGTATAATTGGCAAGGAAATCATAAATCATTATCTGTTGACTCTTGTTATGTGTTTAAACGATCATACGATTATACAAAGTATACTTGCATAAAATTATTAATTTGATGTGTATAACTGTATTAATTTTGAATAACACCCGCCCCTTTTGAAATTCCTAGCTACGCGCCTGGACGTACTATGATGGATGACAATTATTTTTAACTGTTGTCTCGTAGAGGCCTAAAGATTCTGAAAAGTGTTCAATGGTAATAAATTCCTATTCTATATGTTAGTAGAGTATAATATGTTAAATGTGGTATTTTTGTACCATTCAACTTTCAGTTGAATAAATATGTTGTATTAAATGAATTAAAAAACATATTTATATAGGTAATTCATATAATTTGGTATTTAGATTCTACGCGGAGCGATGAATGTATTGATTTTACAATGATTAAATAACGATGTTGATTATGTTTTTGTATTTCAAAAATACTTTTCGTGGGAAGTTGAAACTTGAGTATAATATTATATTTTATACGTAGGTACAATGACATTTTCAAATGTAATGTTTTCGGAAAAGAATGTCTGTTTATGTTTAAGGCTTTAAGCTGCATTGGCTATTTATATTTTATAACGCCTTTTTTATTACTTACTAATATTATTATACATTTTTTTTTAAATAATATAAACATCATACAATATTCTTGGTAACGACAGACCATTTTCGCTCTGAATCACTTTCGAATGTTATGATTAATTACGGAATTCAAATTTAACACTTTCTTTATAGTGAATTATATTTTAATGATGTGGTAGTCATGGTACACTCATCTATACCTATTAGGTGAACACCTAGTTATTGCAAAATAGAGCGTTTATATATTTAACTCCTTTTTTCTTTTCATTTAAAATCGACGACTTAGGAATTTGTTTTGCCATCGCTACTCTGCTTATATTACTATATTACTTATTTTAACCAAAAATTTGCACCATAAATAGTTGACCTTCCAAATAACGAGTGGAAGATCTCAATTTTTAAACGCGCGTGGGTCCATTTGGTTGCCTTCAACCCACATTTAACCTAACTGTCCTAAATATTTAGTATGTTGAGATACGTTTTGCTATAGATAACCATCCTGGTATCTCTTACTCTCATTTCCTGGGCCCTTTATGGTTTTATGGCTATAAAACTTATCTACTTTATTGTAATACTATTTTTAGTTATGAATATAATTACTCGTAAGTATCCAATTATAGTAATATAATAGTATATTAAATAGTATATATTAAGCACTATACTGCTGTATTACTATTTTATTATTTATTTTTTATATACATACTATGTATACCTATATACTACTACCAATACCTATATAGATACATGTATTATAAATTCGATTTTTGCACAACTATATTTTAGAACCTATAAATTTTTGCTGTTTCCTTATTCGTAATATTCAGTTAAACGCTTATATTATACCTATAACCATTTTTTTTATATAGGAAATGCCCTTTAATACAGAAACATAATAATAGATTTTAGTGTGCTAAATCTATCTAAATTTCTTTGAAGATTAATTTCATCATCCTGATTTTAAATAATTGAATATAATTTAGTGTTGTCAGTGAATTTTAACTCTGAGAAATCACAAACAGATTTTGGTAAATTATTTATGTATAGGTATAAAATACTTACCCTGTTAATATAACTGTATAAGTAAGTATCGCAAAATCGTTAAGATCATTTATTTTCGAACTTTAAATTATTATTTTTATCAATTATGGAGTTATAAATTAGGCACCTACTCGCCAAAATAATAATATGATCATATATTATATTCTATATCTTGATTTATTATACTTATATCATCAATATTTCAAATAAAATTCTCATTCTTATGATAAATATCACGTTTTTACTGCAGTAAAAAAAGAAATATTCATGAATACTTTTCAAAGCTATTAAAAACAAAAACTAAGCAGTTCTCAAAAAACTAAATATTGAAAATGGTAGTTTATAAATTAGATGTAAGTATATACCTAAAATATAAATATTAAATTTCAATAAATCATTTGATGTTATATTAATATAATGTTCCCTTTTAATACGGTATTTTAATTTAAGAAATAGAAAATCATATCACCTTTTATACCATATCGGCAAATGTACGCCTACAATAATTCAATTTTGAAATATGTGAACGTTATAAAATACTCTAGTATAGGTTTTAATAAGTAAATAACACGTATACCTATAATAATTAATACAACAGTTGACATATTTATCGTTAGAAATATTTAAGTTGTTAAGTATACTAGACCTTGCGTTAGTTTTAAAAAACGTTTTTCTTGTTATTCATGTTTTACCATAATTCTCTTTACAGTTCGTAACGATAATAATGATAATTTATAATATATACATATAACTTATTAATAAATCTCATTGATGTTGTGTGTACAAAAATAAAGTAAAGTGCTCAAGCACTCTAATTAAATCATCACCATACAAGTCTAACGAGTAAACACTTCACGTTTCGGAATTATACTTAAAATCTTGACAAAAATAAATGCTTTAAGATAGGTACAACCCTGCAGGTCTGTCATCCTAAGATCGGTCATTAAAATATACCAAAACATTTTTTTTCTATATTATTTGAACATAACTAGTAAATATTTCGATATGCAAATCCTTCAAATATTATAATATAATATATAGATATACTGAATTATCCATCAACCATGTACTCGCCCAGTTTTTCTTTTCAATAATGGAGTTAATTAAAATCTAATTTTAAAGATTTTAAAATATATTAAATTTAAAGATCAAATGTTCAAATTCTTAAGATAATTTAGTTTTCAGATTTATATTACTTAAGGAGTGTCTTGAAGAAATACATAATACAAACTTTTTTTTGTACATGATAACTCTACTGTAAATTATTCTGCTGATAATTTTATCAAAATATGCCAAAATCAAATTTAAAACTAGTAGTTTTTGAGTTATTAACCTTGTATATTATTGATAATAAATACATGACGGGTTTGAATGTTTTAAATATAAATGAACTATTTGTAAATGTTAGTAATTTATATTAAAATATCAATATTTATAATTTATAAAATTGGTCCAAGTATATAGTAAGTATTAGATTCGATATTATGTATGTGTATTTTAAAATATTTTTAAAACCATTTTTAAGAACTATTATCCTTAAATCCTTAATATCAACATTTTAATAACTAAAAGTTATTCGTTCGTAATTTGAATTAAGTAAATCAATATTTTCAACAAAAAAAATATCCACTGATAGGTAATTTACAGTAAAAAAATGAGTTCTAATTTAAAAATAGAAATTTTTATCGTTGCTGACATAGGTTCAAGAAGTAGTACAAAAAATATTTACTTTATAACCATATGCCTAGCAATTAGACACGTTGTAGTGTTGTACCTACTACAAGTATATCTATACTTATTAATTATAACTAAGTTTCAAGAGTTATAGGAGTTTCCAGTGACGTATTTAGTGCAGGGTTCCGCGAAGATCATTTCAGGGTTCCGCAAAACTAAAGTGCTTTTTTCAAAATGTTCAAAAATCTTACTAAAGATTAACGACTAGCAGGAAAAAATGTTTACGTAAAATGTTACAACTATTGAAACAAAGTACAGAGTCTAACTATCGAGCGGTAATAACTTTTTGTTGAAAGTTTAATATAAATAGCTAAAAATCTAAAAAAAACGTAGGGGTTCCATGATTAAAGTGAACATAAAAAAGGGTTCCATGAATAAAAAAGTTTAAGAAACGCTGATTTAGTGGGTAGGGGGGCTTTGACCCCGGCCGGTAAATTTTGGAGAGCATTTTCATATAGAAACGGTACCTAGGTCATTTGGGTGATAAAAAAGTAATGACATTCAAATAACCTGGGGCGCAACATTTCTTAACAAGAAAGCCTTTCTATTTACTGACCAGTTAAAAAAATTTTAATTTTAAATATTTATTACAAATTAATATTTGTAAATTTTAGAAAAAAAATAGTAAATACATAGAAATAGTAAGTATTTTAATTCTTAAAAATAACTTAGTAAGTAAGTAATTTAAGTTTGTTGTATTCAAAATTGATAATAGATATTGTAATATAATATATAAATAATTTAGCAACATTTTGTTTGTTTTATTAATTAATCAATTAAAAATTTAAATATTTACGGAACAATAAGGATATTAAATTATAACAAAATCATTACATAAATACTTATACAATATTACAATATAGTTGTAATAAACACATGTCTAACATAGAATTAATTTTATCACACTATTATTATTTTTGTTTCAATTTCCTGAAAAACGTTAAACAATAAATATTCAACAGCCTACATAGCAAATTTTAAAATACATTGAAGCAGACACCTGTCAGCTGTCAACCTGTTTGCTATACGAATATGCGAGTAAATAATATATACTATTACCTATATCCTATCACTAATATATCATATCATACATCTATATAATACTAAAACTATACATATTAATACATTATAACAATATACTATAATTTGTAAAAAGAAATACGTGTCCATTTATTGATGGTCCTAAAACTATATGAACAGAATACAATTTAACTATTTAGTTAGTTAACCAGCTAGTTTAAATATTATAAGCCTGCAAAGATATATAAAAAATACCTAACTTAGATAATTAATTATTATATGTGCATTTTTAAAGATGATCTTACCTACACGAATTTTGTTAGTCGTATTTACAAGTTAATAGTTATTGTGTTAAAGGGGTAATAGTATTTTTAAATAATAGTAGACAACTGGAAAGAAAAACCCTGAAACTTGATAATTTTTTATTGTACCAAACCATTGGTTTAAATTCGAGATTTCATTTAAATAGTTAAAACTTTATTAAAATTATGATTTTCATATCAATACATAGCACTGAAGGATAATTATAGGTATCTATAATATATTATACTTACAAGTTACAACATAATTGAGTTTTCATTGAAAGAAGTACCTAAGTATTTCAAGGGTTCTGGACACATGAAGGTATAATATAGATACGTACATATAGAATATAAAGTATAAATAAAATAAATATTTTTTCCTTTTGTGTCTAAAAATAAGTAGAAGAGAAGGTAAGAATCTATGACCTTTCAAAAAACTTTCTATTAGTAAGTTCCTAATATTGAATCTATACGCATAAAGAGAAGTTTTTAATAATATTACAGAACTGTAAAATTTAAGTGGAAACTGAAAATATATCAAGTACTACATAGGTACTCCGATACTGGCGATACTACTATCAGTAGCGTAGATACCCAGGAATTTTCAATCAGGGGGGAGGGAGATATATGTTATAATTTATAACTTTATAAGTAATAATATATTTAAATGAATAATGAGACAAAAATAGCTTATAAATATTATGTACATACATGGCATATGTATATATTGAGGAGTTACCTATCACAAGGATTTACCATCCAGTTTAGACATAAGATATACAATGAACAAAACGATACGTGTATCTATACAAATTGACAATAATTGCTATTACGTAATTCATTATTACAACATAATTATTTAGGTAACTGACAAATTATTAATTAATGGATAAAAATACCTAAATAAAATGCATATAGAAAAATAATATTCAGACTCAAACAAAGTTAATCACTCTGCAATACAGTAGGTTTCGAATGGGTCACTGTGATTATATGTGTTAAAATTACATTTAATTACATAACATTATAAAAAAAAAAAACAATTCAGGATGAAGACAGTCATGGTCCATATGTCATGTCGTCATGATTCATGAAGATCAATTTATATATTATAATCACTTATAGTAAAATTCATGTTATATTTTTTTATACTGCTACTATTAAAGTAATTTATTTTACTATTAATAATACAGAGGATAGAATTAAATTTTTTCCGAAAACATACCATTTAAAAATGTCATTGAGTGTATAAAATGTAATAATATACGTAAAAGTCTTAAGTCTCCACGAATATATACGAGTATTTAATATAAGTTAATTTAATGTTATATTTTCTATTAAGTTTAAGCTACAACCTGTACTCATAACTTCATTTTGTTACTTGTAAAGGGGTTTTATATGACCCGTTTATTTATTTAAAATAAAATAATTTTTTGAATTATAACAGAATAATGAATATTGTTATTCATAAATTAAATATGTGAACTCATTCACAAAATGTTTACAAAAAAATTATACTTATATTTTTAAATTTTTGGGTTTTAGACGTTTTAATGCAATGAACTAGCTACTTATGAGGAACTTTGTACTATAAAGTATAAATGTTCTGGTCTTAACTATATTATAAAATATAATATATATGTATCATATGTATTATAATATTATAATACTATAATATAGGTCTAAATTAAACAATATTTTGATAATTATTATAAGTTTGACGTAAATATTATACCATGTATGGCTGTAGGCTGTAGAATCCATACTGTTAATTTGTAAACCAATAATTTATGGGAAAAAAAAATATTTATGAAATATACATATTACATAATATTATACATAATATATATTATACACATATATATGTATAATTTTACAAACTATAAAATGTATAGTGGGTCATGAACAGTATCGCAACTATAGTACTAAATCTAAGGGAGGTTATTGGTCCCATCTCAATATTATAAGTACCAAAGGTAACACGTATACCCCCCATCTATCTTAAAATTTAAATTTTAAACACCACAAAAATATCAACACTTACTTTTGAGTATAGTATACATTATACAATAGTTGTTAACATGTTATTCAAGATTCATTTTTCTTTTATTTACGGCTGCAAATTGTTGTAAAATTTTCTCAGGATCAATTTTTACATCTTTTTCAATACTTAGTATGGATAAATTACTGGAACAATCTTGATACATTGTAGATTTCAAGTACCTAGGTATTTATTCGCCTCATAGCAGAAAATGCTTGAACCATCTTGTACAAGTTTGGACAAATTGTTTTGGATACATTTTCTTGTCTGATTTTAAAATGTATGTATTTTTTCATTATTACATAGGTAAATAATTTTTAAAGACAGTCATTTCGTTTTTTAAATCACATTAATTGGTTTTAAATAAATCGAGAATTGAAGAGAAGTGCATCAGCAGTATATATACATATATATCATATCAGGGTTATGGCCTTTTCAGCCTGAACATAGAAAGGTACCTACTACCTACGTATTTGCATGAGTTTAATACCAGGAACATTCGGGATGCGTAGGTACTACGATTAAAGATATTTAATGAGAAAGATAAAAATATGTTATAGAAAAGGTAAAAATAGGACTCTGGTAAAGGTATAACCATACAATTAATAAAAACCATGGTTTAAGATATATACGACGTATATGGTCACAGAACATAATTAATTATAGAAGTTGTGATGAGATAGATGAGCTAGGTCAAAAATATTTTAATTAAATTGATATGAACGAAATAATTATTTTACATT
Organism: Aphis gossypii; assembly: GCF_020184175.1. NCBI lineage: Eukaryota > Metazoa > Arthropoda > Insecta > Hemiptera > Aphididae > Aphis > Aphis gossypii. The sequence continues at coordinate 28,144,261 of NC_065531.1, forward strand.
GAATTCAAGTGTATATAATGCCTTTTGGGGGCGGGGGATAAGCCCACCACCCTAGTAGTAGGTACCTACTTATGGTCATCGATCAAATTAATGCATAATATTGTATCTGAAACATATAAATGTCTATAATACTATTATATAATATCAATATAATATGTCTATGTATTATATGGTACTCCAAAAAACGCCAAATCCAAAACATGAATAATACTGTTAAAAGTAGCATCCTTTGAGACCGCAGCGCAACCTACAGCCGTTTAATCATGCGGCTCATTTCAGAAATGCTTATCAGAAGCGGAGTTTGCTTTATTCTATCTTTGCAAGTCAAAATCCAGCAGTGATAAACTGATAACAGTGTAATGGAAATTGAAAATATTTACAATTTTCTTTACTAAGTGCAAATATTCATTGTATTTATTATAGCACTTGAAGGTAAAAATATATTTATTAATTTTAATTGAAATTATTTTTTGTTATTAAATTTTAATACTATCTAAAATATCAATACTAATAATACTAGAATTAATAGTAAAAAAAATATTTGTTATGTTATATTTTAATGTGTACGATTAATGTTATTTATACTGTACTTGTGTGAACATCTCAAGTTACTCGATCATTTTTCATCTATGTTAATATTATTACTAAAAAAATGAATTTTTGAAATCCACAGGCTTTTAAAAATGGAAACAGATAATCAAAATGTTCAAAAAACTCAATTATGCAACTATCTGGTAAGTTAATCATAAAAATTAATTGTTTTTTTTTTTTATATTACCTAATATAAATTATTACTTATAAAATGATTACTAATAAAAAGGAATATATATATAATATTCTATTTAAAAAATAGAATGTCAATATTTAATGTAATGTAAGATTATGTTTTTTATTTTAGCCAGAGCGAGTACATTCTGAAGGAAGACGAAAACTTATGTCTTGGTTGAATCAACAAATGAAAGTCAATTTAATAGATGGCCGCATTTTAGTAGGAACATTTGTTTGTACTGATAAAGATGCTCATATTATACTTAGTACATGTTATGAGTACTTTAATGAAAAAGGTAAGCTTCTTAAAAAAACAAATTAAATCACTTATGATGTTTAAATTTTTCATAAATTATCTTTATATGTTCAGATTTAGATACTGGGGAATCTCGACTTTTAGGCTTAGTTATGATACCTGGGCGACATATTATTTCAATTCATACAGATGTACAACAAACAAATGAACAACCTATAAATTCATCAAACTTAGAAGAAATATGATTGTATTAAATAATTGTAGTTATAATTGAATCATTGTGAATATTTTTTCTTCATTGTTAATATTTAATACAAGTTCTAAATAATTTTTTCCAACAAAATATTTAGAAATTTTGAAATATATCTGTAAAAAAATTACTATTAATGTAAAACTTCACATATTATATTATAAATTTATTATGCAAATCTTTTATTCTATTATAGTTAATGGTAATACAATAATTGCTGTTTATTCTGATTACTGGTTTATAGTAACAACCATTTATTGGAATAAAAAGTTAAAACTTAAACTAA